>NC_092051.1:168090-478546 GCF_003086295.3 Arachis hypogaea
CAGCCATCCTCTCTAACCATGCTATTGGAATATCTGACCACCAATGGGACAATTGCTGTGAAAGAGTTTGATTGACATGATTGCATTAACAAAGATTTTGTTTATTGAAACGTGGACAAGTAGCAATGACTTTTTTGTGTTGCTGCAGTTAACTAGGTGAAATAACTATTGCCAGAGTTCATTAATCTCGCTGAATTTTTTCTACAGGTTTGAACCTGATATGCTTGCATTTTCTGGATGTGATTATGGTGGTGGAGAGAAGGAGCAAAAAGGAACTGGGCACTATAAGGAGGAGATGGAAAACACTGCATGTAAGGCTTGCATGTTTAATGTTGTTACTCATTACAAACCTCAATTATTAGGAATCTTGAAAATTCCATAATGTATTATTGTATTATTTAGTCTTCTACTTTGTATGCTTGACAGCACATGCAAGCACATGATAGTGGTAGTCAATATTAATTTTGTTAGAATTATACCGGAGATAAAACCCAACTGGATGTTTTTTCAGAAATGAGTTTGGGCACTGGTGTAGCGGTGTTAATGACTGATTATTTGTTTGTAGCAAAAGGCATAATGTTGTGAATAGAAAATCTTTCTATGTTTGCATTTGAAAGTTTATTCAGAATTATGGATATAGACTATAGACTAGTAAAAACAATTGAGAAATATTGAAATGCAGAGAAGCAATCCTGATAGGCAAAGGAGACAGGGGAAATGCCCGTTAACCCCAGAAGAAGTTGGACTCATGCTAAGAGCATTGGGGTATGGCTCTGATGTTCATATATATGTTGCATCAGGGGAAGTATATGGAGGGGAGGAAAATTGGCACCTCTCAAAGCATTGTTTCCCAATTTCCACTCAAAGGACACCATTGCTACGAAAGAAGAATTAGAGCCATTTTCTCCATTTTCTTCTCGCATGGCTGCACTTGACTTCATTGTTTGTGATGAAAGTGATGTATTTGTGACAAACAACAATGGTAATATGGCTAAAATATTAGCTGGAAGAAGGTATGTCAGGTTTTTTCTTCTCCTGTTTATCGTTACTAACGTGCTGCCTGATCAACTTTTTTGAGCACTTCTTTGTAGGAGATACTTTGGGCACAAGCCTACCATTCGTCCAAATGCAAAAAAGCTCTACCGTTTGTTCTTGAACAGAAACAATTTGACTTGGGAAGTTTTTGCTTCTAGTGTCCGTACTTTCCAGAAAGGCTTCATGGGGAGCCAAAGGAAGTTAGACCAGGTAGAGGTGGGTTTCATGAGAATCCATCTACCTGCATCATGCTTCGTAGGGACTTTTTTTTTTTATAATTGCCTAATTTTCACTGCAATGGTTAGTGTCTGGATGTACAATTATAAAATCTGAAAGCGGTCAAGTAAGCCGAGATGAGATAAATAAACAAAGAGGAATAGGAGGAAATTAGCAGCATATAGTGCAGAAAGAAATGATTGGTTGTCTTTATGAATAGGGAATCACTACAGTTGATAGGCGGTGTATCTTTATTCAGAAAATTTTTATAGGTGATAGACTTTGTAAATTTTCAATTTTTTTTAACCCCTATTGTTGGGGTAGATTTTGTCAAAATTTTCCGCCTGGAACGGATGCTAAGTGTTCTTTTTAGTCTTTCTATCATTGTGTTGTCTTCATGGGTGATATTTGTCTTGATTCTGACTAGTGCATGCCCCGTGCAGCGACGCATGGGAATGCTAAACTAATCACCTTTATCAGTTAATATAATAGAAGTCATACTAAAATTACAATAACACATGTATTATCATTCTTAATTACACATGTATTATCATTCTTAATTTTTTTTATTAGATATGTGTCACGCATAATTGTACATTATACCTTCACACACCAAATAAAATAAAGATATTATATAATTTATTTATATTTTAAAACTTAATCTAAAATATATATGAAAAATTCTTATAAATAATAATAGAAACATGTAATATAAATTACAAATATAAAAAAAATACCAAAATTGATAATTATAAATTTTCTTCATTCTCCTCAAATGTTATTAAATATTATATAGCTATATGATGTTAAATTAATGTTAATTTATATAATTATATAATTCTATTAGTATAATAATTTATCAACTCAAAAATACGGCACCCTATTATATTATAAAACATCAATCTACAGTCCTCGCTTCACTTCAATACTTATGTTTGCTTTATTCTTTGTGCCACAATTTGTTAAAGCCATCCACTATACCTATTCATTCTTATTGTTTAGTGTCTTTTATTCTCACTTTTTTCTTAGTTTATACTTCCTTTTACATTTGAATTCAACACACAGCATTTTGAAACTCTTATGCTGTGATTATGGTCTTATTTCTTAAAACCGTTGTTCCAACTTGTTAACTTACACCATTAATCCAATCACCGTAATTTTGTTATCAAAAATAGTTTCAACTCCTGTTTCTGTAAATCCGCCTCCTCCACCATAAATTAGATCTCGCTTAATCCAACCAACAACATATCTCTCTCTTCTTGCTTTTAAAGATTAACTCACGTGTAGAATAATATGTTCTAATGAATGAAGTAGTAAAAGAAAGAACTATTTAATATTTTAGGAACAACATTTAAAAAAAATTTTAAAATTCTTTAAATGCATGATATAAATAATTTTTAACACTGTCTTGAATACGATGATAAATTTTAAATAAGGATGTAATTAATCAGTTATAAATATAATCCGACAAAATAATCCATAATAAAAATCTATAAATTTGACCAAAAAACGTGACTACCTTGTATGATTTGTTTTTAATTAAAAAAAAAAAGTAAAACGGATAAGCGAAAGAAGTTGTTCTAAAAATGAACAATTAAAAAAAACTCAATCCCAACCTCATTTATTCCCATGCCATGCAAACCAAATCAATTAAAAAATTCATGACATATCACAAAATTTAGAACTTTAATTGACCTCTTTAAATTCTTACAAATGGTTTTAAATAATGAAGTATGTTAGTAATGAACAAATAATCAAGTCACAAAAATAATGCAGATACTAACTCTGACTAAGCATGTTTAATAGTCATATTTACGGATAATTTCAGATAAATACTAAAAGTGAAAGCAACCACGTATAAAAGAAAATTAAATTTAATCTCTTCTCTAAGGCTCAATTAACTTGATCTGTATTCCTCTCACTTATATCCAATTATAATCGTCATCCATGACCTATTATATTTGTGTTTGTACGTAATGGGCTGAACCTGAAAAAAGAAAATAATGCACAATAAGAATATTTAAAAAAGAAAATTGCAGAATCTTATAAATATGCTAACATCACCAAAATTAATATTGTACTACACATTTTTTTTGAGCTTTTTTGTACCTATAATACACCGATGCTATCAAATTTTTCTAACACATTTACACAAAATTAAAATTCAATCATACACTCTGAATCACCTAAAAGCCATATAAATACAATAAGAATTGATATATGTGATTTGATCCAAGATTCACATGAACATTTTAATGTTGTCTTTATAACATGATAAGGTTAGAATAAAAATCAAAATATAGAATAAAATATATTGTACAGAAAGAAAAAATAGAGAGATAATTAAGTCATTCAACAGCTAAAAATGAAAAGTAAATAAACAAATAATAGTAATAATGAATAAATTGAGTAAAAAAATGATGAAGAGAAAATAAAAGAAACAAAAACATATTTTATAAGTTTTGCAATATATTATCACCAGAAATTTGGTACATTATTACTCCCTAAGCTATCCTTGATTTTGCCTGAGTAATACCGAATTAGAAAAAATACTAAAATCAGGAGAAAATATTAGTGCAAATACAAATTATGCATCTACTTAATAGAATTTTAACTTTATTTTATTATAGTTTAGGAACCACAATAATGGAGACAAAAAATAGATCTTTAGAATAGTTAAAAGACAACTAAAAACCAAATTTTTTCAGTTTATTGATCATCTTCCCCCTCTTAATTCATTAAAGATGACTTACAATACATGTTGACCTCGACTTCTGAAGTCATAGATTTCACTTCTATAATTTAACTTAAAAATTTCTATTAAAAATACAGTCTCTGCATCTTGAACGTGTAATACTGCTATTTGATATTGATTCTTATACTTCATATTTTCATTCATTAAAAAGCCTTATCATTTATAATTATTTGTCAAATCACCTTAGAAAAGCTCATATAAAAAAAGAGCAGAAGCACGTAATAAGCCAAGCATTAACACGAAATTCAATCAAATAAATGTATTTTAGTAAACAAATAAATTTCTATTACTTGGTCTACAGAATAATTTGCAATTTCTCTTCCCCGTTCGTTTTCATGAACTCCGCATAAAGCATCTAGTATTTAGAGTAGTTGGCACACATAATCAGCTATCTTTCATAAAGTTTCACAACTTATGAGAGTTATAGAAATAGAAGATTTTGTAGCCATTAGTTTTCAGCAATAAATAAATAATTAAAATGAAAAAGTTGGTAATGTTTATTGAGAATATTATGCAAAAAATAAATATGACCTCGTTAAAAACAAAAATCATATTTTGGTGACATCCCACAATTTTTAATTTGCAAAAAAAAAAAAATCTAAAAGTGATTGAAGATTTTCTTTAAAAACTTTATGAGGTGGCTATGCTAAAAATAATAAAAGATAGAGTGAATACTCCATTCGACCCCTGACAATTATCTCGAAAGGACAACGAGGCCCAAAAAAAAAAAACATCCAATCCGGCCCTGATAATTTTTTTTGGGACTGATTAGCCCCTATGCCAAAAAAAATAACATTAAACTTTTTTTGGTACAAGGGCCTCGTTGTCTTTTCGAAGTAATTGTCAGGGGCCGGGTTGGGTTTTTTTTGTCAGGAGTCGGGTTGGGATTTTTTTTTGTCAGAGACCTCGTTGTCTTTCGAGGTAATTGTGAGGGGCTGATTTGGATTTTATTCTAAAAGATATGGTGTATACATTGTCTTGGAAACTCCTTTGTCAAGAACTTCGTTATACTGTCAAAACATGAAATTCAAAACCAATAATCAAATAAGGCCCTTGCTGGTGTAATAATGTATAAATTACTTTAAAAATGAAAAGTCAAAATCTGAAGAGTTAGTTAACGTGTATTTTCTATCCCTTTATACTCATCAAATGCTCTAAAAATCTAATTCCATTGATTATTGAAGCTTATGCCATATAATTTGAACAAAAATAAAAAATTTCTAAAGCTGACACAACATAAACTGTATAATACATTAATAGACATAATCAATCAAAACATAGTACTCCCAATACATAATCAGTTGCATGATCAAATTTCCAACCAAGTAATAAGAAGGCATGATACATGGTATATGAAATAAAATATCATTCAATAACTAACTATTGGCTTCTAAACAACACACTGAATCAAGTAATAAGAAGCACAAAAAATAAAAAAATGACTATTTAAAAATTAAACAAACCTACATGAAATTAGTTTTATTGTTTTCAATGGATATGATTCGGTATACTCGAAAGACACCTTGGGTACAATATTGACGATCTAACAAGGATGATTCTCAGTAAATTTCTACTTACTGCTCTCATCTTTTATGGAATCGATCCCCTTTTACTTTTTTTGAATATAAATCAATGATGAAATTCTAAATTAAGAAGGAATGTTACCATACAAATAAAATAAAATAAAATAAACTAATAATTTTCTATGAGAAGTATCAATTTGCTATTTTATAGAAAAACAAAAACAAAGAATAAATCAAATGTTTACCACAAAAACAGAGTACCTAAAAATAATTATCAAATTTGTCTTATCACGTGCTTTTGTAAAGTAGAAGTGTGCCATAGTCATTCACTTATCATTAAGGGCCTGTTTAGAAAACTCTAGAAGTAGCTTTTTTTAACTTTTGACTTATAAAAAGTAGTAGTATTAATGTCGGGTGCAATTTTCAAAATCAAATTACAACTTTCTAAGAAGCTATTTTGGAGTTTATAGAGAAGTTAAAAAAATGACTTCTCTCATAATACTTCTACTTTTCATTACATTTCTTTAAAATAAGCATTTTTAGAGTTAAAAATCCAAACACAAAATAACTTATTTATAAGTTACTTTTAACAGAGTCATTTATTGTTTATCAAAAGGAGCTTAATTAAGTTAGTTACCCAAACTGGACCTAAACAAAAGAGAAGTGTTTGGTCATATAAATATTTTTTTAATAAATTAACATGATTCTAATTCTTAAAATTGATGCAGGATTTTATTTTTTAAGACAAAAAAAAAAAGAAAAAAACATGTAAACTAAGCTTTTGCATTATACTTGTAATTTTGGATGTTCATTTGCTAAAGCATCTACTTAGAGTGATTTGTCAACTTTTTACTTGCTTACTAATTGCATCATAATTAATACACCAAGGTGTAAAAATCTATTTTGATAAACTCATGACTCATGAGTGCATCCATCAAAAGCATAGTTAATATAAATGTCTCTTTTTAGAATAGTAGAAAATCTGGAATAATTTACATATGATCAAAGAATTCATATTTTATAAGAATAGAAAAAAGAACAACATATTACATTGAGTGCACAACTAATTCTCTTATATAATCAGAGACTATAAATATAAGAGACAGCAAAAAAATTATTTTAGAACTCACATTATCTGATATTGACAGAGACTTGAATAAAGGTGATAGAGAACCGTGCATTAAGTTGTTGTAGAAATTGTGAGAAGGCCATTTTAACATTATATTCTTGATTGTTGATCAATGGAAGGGTAATATACATGAATAGAAGATAATACTTCAATATTACTTCATGTTGGTTCTGACTCTAACAAATATTTTGAGCTCATTCCATTATCAAATGCAGTTACCTATAAATAAACACACACAAAATAAAATAAAATACATCAGTTAGTAGAATTATCAAAACTTATAGTGCAAATCTCAAAAAATAGTGAACTCATAAACTAACCAGATTAGTTTTTGATTCTTCAAGACCAGAAAATAAGTCCAAAATTTCTATCTTTAGCAGCTGCTTGTCTTCTGAGTTTTGCTGCCTGTACAAAATTGTTGGTTTAAAATATCTATGACTATACACTAAGCAAGCACATAAGAAAAGAAACCAAATATAAATAAAGTTTCAATTTGCAAATACAACAACCAAATTAAATTAAAGCAGGTTCTAGCTAGCTGCTCAATAACTAAATTCTCTATCAAACTTTGAGAATTGAATATGTGAACCATATTTGATCTTCAAAAGTATAGGGCATTCAATGAGATTTGAATTAGAAGTATTATTCACACACATGTAAATGCCGAGTTCCTATTGCACTCATTCTTGGAGTAAAACTTGTTCCGTGCCTCTTTTATTTTATAGCACCTTAAATGCTCTCTATGTTGTAAACTCTATCATCTAATTCAATCCCTACGACACATTTTCATCCAATCATTACAATATGTTTCACTAATTTAATGAAGGTAAAATGATAAATTATATTTAATAATTCTTAACTTGGCAATATTATTACATACATGAATAAAAAAATAAAATAAAATATTCAATCACTAAAAACAAAGCAGTGTGTAACACCTTACCACACAAAGTTTTATACCTAGGATGTAAAACAGAGGATTCTTATCAGTGAACTTCACACCAGAGCGTGTTTTTCTCTTAATTGATCCTCTGTGATGTACCAACACTACAAAACTCTCCTCACTAGCCATTTTGTCACTCTAATGAGATCAATTCACGTTCACACCATATATATACACGTCTGGCCCTGTATAATTCGAAATAGCATAATTCGAATTACTAAGAGTAGCGTGTGTGTAATTTGAATCACCTTAATTCAAATTAGTGTGTGTAATTCAAATCAGGTTGATTCGAATTAGTGTTTGTGTGTAATTCAAATCAGTGTGATTCAAATTACATTAAATGTTTAATTCGTATTTAACTAATTCGAATACGTATAGATGTGCTTCTGGTTGATTCTTGTATCAATTCTCAATTTGGCTGATTTGTACAATTTTAGTGTGTCATTGGCTTATTTCAACGTTTTACCCCTAAATTAATGAACGACTCTCTATATATTGTTTTATTCTCTATCCCAAAGTAGACGTTGATTTTCGAGAAAATATTATATATATGGTTCTATATCTAGTTCGGATACGTCTCAGTCCTATATATATATAATTGGTGTTTGTTTTCACATACTAAGATTGGAAAATTATGATTTAGTATTGTAGTTTGGGACATAAATTTTTAATTTTTTTAATATTTTTAAAAAATAAAGATACAGAGAATTAAAATTTTTAAAAATCGAAATTACAATTTTAGTAATATTTTTTATAATAAATTTAACTAAGAATATTTATTTTATTTTTATATTTATTTTGAATAAAACAAATACTAAAATATAATTTAATCATATATATTTTACACTAAATATAATATAAAATTTAATTTATTTCAATTTTTTAATTTTTGTTTTTCAATCTCTATCTTATAGAGTAACATGCAAACAAAATTAAGTGAGTTGGAATTCCATCGAAAATATTCTTTTGAGGAAGAGACGCATATCTGATTTCCCATCTGGCCAAATCTATGCATCGTTTCCATTGCCATCATCCTAAATCATGATGCCTTCGTTCACCAAAAAAAGTATCACAATGCATTCGTAATAACTTTAGGATTATCTTTTTTGTCATTTTAAATTAATTACTTTTGCACTTACTGAAATCAAATTATGATCTTTGGATTCATTCATTCAGCTTTGCATGATAAATCATAAAGTTAAGGCTCTTTGCCTCATGCTTTGCACAATAATGATTAGTATTTATGGCTAATTTGAAAACTAGAGAAAATTAACGGAATTATACTCCAGTTTCAATATAGCCACACAAAATATCTACTGTGGTCGTGGTTTCCCTTGCATTACTGATTGAATATATATATTATATTCAATAAAAAAATATTATATGTATACAAAAAATTAATATTATGTATTTTAATATAAATATATGAAAATATTAAAAAATTATTAAAATTTATTATTTTAGACCATAAATTAATTATCAATGTTTAAAAGTGTGAATTAAAATATATTATTGAATTACTAAACTAAAACAAATTCGATTGATGATTAAAAGTGATGATAAAAAATATTAATTTTTAATTGTTTTCCAGTATTTTTAAAATATATATTTATTTTTTATATATATTTTATATGTATGATTGATATTTAGTGTATATTTAATATGATTGATATATAATGTATAAATTTAACAAATTTAGATTGATAATAAACTTATTCGTTTAAATAAGTGTTGATATTTAAATTTTGTTTTGTATATATAATAATTTATTGGCCGAATAGATTCTTAAGTGGAAATTAATTATTGGCATATTGGATTAATTAAGGGTATAAATTTAAAGAATGTGACACAAACTTTTATACACAAATGTCGGTGTGTGACTGAATAAATGTGCGTATATTTTAGCGGCCCTATTTCACCATTTACATGTAGATGTTAGAATGTAGGATGTAGACGAATTTTAAAAACTAAAAAGTAAAGTACTTTGACCCTAAGTATCAATTATTCAATTAGCATTTTTATGATAGCAAGCAATGGGTATAGGATGTTGTACGAGATTTTGCTGGTACGAATCGAAGAAAGGATCATAGATTTATCGGTGTTAGTGATGATGAGATTGGATTTTTAGAGTGGTAGGAAGTAATATCTATAAACATATGACTTTAAGTTAGAATGAGTCTGTTAAGTTAGAATGAGTCTAAAAAATATAAGTGAGAGTTATGAGTGTATAATATATATAAGAGAGTCTCTTATTTTTTTTATATCAATGTTGTGAGAACCGGATCGATCAATAAATCGGTAAGACAATTAATTTATTGGTTCAATAATCCAACCGAGATTCAATCGGTTTAATAAATATTAAATAAAATTATTAAAAATTAATATATGTAATGCTTGATCATTATCTAGTTGTTCTATATTTAAAAATAAAAATTTCTAATTAGTAACAATTACAATTGACAAACACAAATTTATACAAATTAAATACAGTTACAGTCAATGACTAAATATTGATTGTTGAACAGATTTACAGAAAATTTCTAATCACATCAAGAAGCCAACAATACATGCCGCACCAAAAAGTTTAAAATAGAAAATTATCAATTACATAAGGCATCAAAGTTCAGAAAACAAATTTAGAAGTCAGAATCCATACAATTAGACAATTAAATTAACAATTAACAATCAACAAAATTAATAAGTACCACAAAAAATTAATAGAATTATTTTAAAAGAGAAGGCGAGCTCGGCGATGACAACGACGCGGTGGGAGCTGCGGTGGTCAAACCCGTCGCTGCGGTGGCAATCTGAAAGGGGATGGATCCAAGATGGGAAAAAATTCGAATTTTTGAATTGAGAAAAAGGAAAAAGGTATTTTAAAAAGAATAGAAAAAGAGGATACCTAATAGGTGAAGCGAGAGGTGGAAGCACCACAAAGAAGAGAGGAGAGGCTGAAGAGGCAACAGAAGAGGGGAAGTGAACTCAGGCACAGAGGAAATCGAAGACAGAGACTTGACGCACAAGAGAGAGAGGGATCGACGATGAAGACAGAGACACGATTTCAGGGTGGCCGACGACGACGAAGACAGAGGCGGCGACACCAACAGCAGCTCCGAGCAGACCTGGCGATGCGAGGTGAAGCGATCCAGGAGAAGAGGATCGCGACGGCGGGACTCGACGCTGGATGAGGAGAAGAGTTCGTTGGCGACGGCGGCGTTGGCCGTTGGCTGCTGCTGCTGGTTGGCTGGGAAAGAGAGAGGCTGCTAGGGTTTCGTCTTCTGTGGAGCTCAGAGAGAGAGAGAGGAGCTGGGTGGGGTGTGTGTGTGAGAGAGAAGAGCGTTTATCTTTATCCGTTGTTTATGTTTTTTTTTTCAAAATTGAAAATCGGAAAAAACTGTCCGGTTCACCGGTTAACCGCCAGTTTGACCGATTTTTTATTGGTTTTTTGTCAGACGATTTTTTATTTCAACCGAACTGGCTAGAAGACCGATTTCTGGTTAATCCAGTTGAACTGATCGGTCCGGTTTGGTTTTTAGAACAATATTTTATATAATTTTTGTCTTGTTATCTTATCTTATTTTTTAAGATAATAGAGGTATTTAAATTTAAAAGTTAGTTGGTGATTATTGATTTTTTACCAATTTGGACTGTAAAAAAGATTTGGATTTGAGAATCTGGTCATCGTTTGGCAGTTTTAGAGACTAGCATGTCAGACTCATAATAGATGTGTTTTGTTATTGTGATATGACTATGGAAATAATATAATTTTGGAGAGTGAAACTGTTTCTGCTCCAAGCAAGGTCACGAGCCGGTGAAGTGAAAGAACTGGAGATCTCAACTTCGAAGGTTATAAAATCAGGTCGGGAGGACAACCTGCAAGACACTCCGATACTAAAGTCAGTAGTGTATGAGGTAGCAAAGAATTTTTTCGTGTGTTTACCTGTTGCTGGACTCTTCCTTTTAACTCCTGTCTTTGGAGGTTGTCGTTTTCCAGCATTTAGTGCTCATTATAGTTGGGGTTCAGCGGTTACAAGATCGGGTGATCCGGCCGTTGCTGTTATCCCGTGAAGTCGGCTACGACCTCGATTGCTTCATCGGTTATGTTATCTTTTCCCCGGAACAGAAACATTTATTATCTTTTTAGTTTTTATATAATTTTTATCGATTGGTGTTTATTTATCAAGAACCCTAACAAAGTAGGTAAAATTTCATTCCTACATTTGTTATTTATGTCACGATCTTTTATAAATTGATACAAGTTTTACATAATAAATTAACATAAAAATATAACGTGTCTATTATTTATTATCATAGAAATCTAATTAATACTTTTTATTTTTTTAATGACTAATTAATTCAAGGGAGCCACTCAAATAAAGACGCTTAAAACGTCTTTTTTTTAAAGATATTTTTTAGTAATTAAAATTTAACATATATAATCGATTAAACTGTGTTATTTTTGTTAAAATTAGGTCAGATAAATTAATTTGACCGAAAAAATAGTGAATTAAATCTTGAAGTGGTCTAAATATTATTTTTTATAAAAAATTACTACAATATCTTTATTATAGAAAATGACTAAAATACTCCTATTTTATATATATATATATATTGAGAATTCTAAATTCTAGCCCTTTACTTCTCTGCCGTTATAGAATTAGGATTTAGAATTTTCAAAATTAATAATATATATATATATAATAAGAATATTTTAGTCATTTTTTATAATAAGAGTATTATAGTTATTTTTTATAAAAAATAATATTTTACTTCTCTGCCGTTATAGGATTAGGATTTAAAATTTTCAAAATTAATAATATATATATATATAATAAGAATATTTTAGTTATTTTTTATAATAAGAGTATTATAGTTATTTTTTATAAAAAATAATATTAACTTAAACTGACTATTTTTCGGTCAAATTAATTTGTCTAGTCTAATTTTAACAAAAATAACATACTTTAATTGATTATATATATATATATATATATATATATATATATATATATAATTTTAATAATTAAAAAACATATTTAAAAAAACGTTTTAGACTTATTTATATAAGCGACTCTCTTAATTCAAAGTCAATCTTCAAGAATGTAATTATCTTTTTACTCAAGAATAAAAGATATGAAAAAGTTGAGTGTGTGTGTGAGAGAACGTAAAAGGTTAGTAGTAGCAGCAGTAGAGAGAATAAAGAGTACATAGGCATAAGGATAGAAGGAAAGGACCACGAATAGCAATGAACAATAATTGAATTAGGAGTTAGGAGGAAGAGAGACGTTGCATTGGCAGTACCCGCCACTTTTGGAAGTTAATGGGTAAACATAGAAATTAGAAAGAGAGGCCCACCCCTCAAGCTAGTCATAATAAGTCAATATGCTATCCTAACATACACTTGAATGCTATTAATCATATTAATAATCACCGTTATTCACTACTAGTACTACCAGTTAGTATCGAATACAGCAACAAGGCTCCCCTTCCGCTTCCATTCCCATTCCCATTCCCAATCCATGTAAGTGAATGTAATGTAATAGAAGTAATAGTAACATTCATTCCAATTCAAATTCGACATTTTATAATTCCAAGGAAAGCAAGACAGGGGTGATGGGTTGCAACGCCTCAAGAGTGGATGGACTTCCGGCGGTGGCTCTGTGCCGCGAGCGCTGCAACTTGCTGGACGAGGCCCTCCGCCAGAGCTACGCTGTGGCTGAAGCACACGTGGCACACATGCAGTCCCTCAAAAATCTTGGCCTCGCTCTCCACACCTTCTTCCGTCACTCTGAAACATTACCATTACCTCCTTATTCTAATTGCCATCAACATGTGCACTCTTCCTCCTCTGCCTCCTCAGGCTCAGTGGATGAGGATACAGATACAGATACGGATACGGATATGGATATGGATACGAATAAAATATCCCACTTGTTCAACCAAAGCACTACCCGTTATGATTCCTCACCTCCTCCTCCTCCTCCGTCACCGCCGAGCACCTCAGAATGGGATTTCCTCAACTTCTTTGACACTTCTTTCGACAAATACCATCTCCCCTACACTACTCCCAACCCGCACACTCCTACTCCTACTCATCATCATCACACTCATAAAGGAGAAGCCAAGCAGCAGAAGCTAAAGCAGAAGGAGGATGGTGCTGACGCTGCTGCTGCTTCTTCCAAGGAAAAGACTTCAACTTGGAACAAGAAAGAATCGGAGGATCCTTTCGCCAAAGGTAGTAGTTTCTCTGAGGCAATGAAAGAGATTCAGCTTCTTTTTGAGAAAGCATCTGATTCGGGAAACCCAATCTTGGAAATGTTGGACGTTGGCAAACTTCGGTACCATCGCAATATAGCCGTTAATCCAGGTACTCATTATCACCTATGGCTGCGGCTACCCACTCCTGTGTTGTGTATTTTGTTTATCAATTTCACAGATTATAATAAATCAGATGAACAAGTTTTGAATTAAAAAAGTGAGTTTTCTTTTTTTTTTTTTGGGGGGGGGGGGGGTGTTCAGTTGGTTGCAAGTTGATGCAGGTATTTACTAGTCCTTCAACGCCTGTCACGGTCCATTGCAGCATGCAATCATCCCTCTTGGTTGGTCGGAGATCAATGGGATCCGAGAATGTTTGCTCTACTCTAAACAAGCTATGTATGTGGGAGAAGAAGCTCTACGATGAAGTCAAGGTATATATGCACCAACCAACCATGTGTGATGAGTTGATTTGTTAATACTGCAATGAACTAACGCGGCTATTTCATTTCAGGGCGAGGAGAAATTGCGCATAATCCATCAGAACAAGTGTAGGCAGTTGAGGCGCATCAGTAAAAAAGGTGCTGATGCTCACAAGATTGATTCCCTGGAGACCATGATTGCTCTTCTAGCTACCAAAATGAAAATATCTATCCAAGTAGTTGACAACATATCTAACACCATATGCGACTTGAGGGAGAACCAGTTATGGCCGCACATCAGCACTTTCCTCTTTAGGTATATACTCTGAACCCTCTTTTCTCTAGATGCTGTTTGCTAGCTATATTGATACCCCTTAGCTAACACTGGTTCATATTTGTGAGAAAAAGGTTTCTTCGAATGTGGAAAGACATGCTAGAATGTTACAAACGACAGTGTAGGCAGATTGCTGAAGCGAGGAGTTTAGATACCTCCTTCAACGAAAAGCTCAGTAATTCTCATCTCTATGCAGCAATAAAACTCAAATCTGAGATTAAGAACTGGACTCTAAGCTTCTCAGATTGGATATACGCCCAAAAGTCGCATGTCAAAGCGTTGAATGGCTGGCTAGTAAGATGCCTAATGCATGATCTTGAAGAAACAACAGCAGTACCACCCTTTTCCTCTGGTGGGATTGGTGCACCGCCTCTGTTTGTCATCTGCAGCAAATGGTCACGGGCAATGGATGATCTATCGGAGAAGGAAATGGTGGAAGCCGTCAACGGATTCATCCTCAGAGTGAATGAGATCTTGGATAAGCATATCTCAGACCCTCGTCAAAAAGCAACATTGGACAAGGAACTGGAGAGACAAGTGAAAATCTTGGAGAGGCAGGAGCAAAAGATGCACAAAGTGATTCAGTCTCGGGAGATAGAGATGGGTAGAGGGGATGCTGTGCATCGTGGTGAACTTCTTGCTGCTATGAGCTTGCAGTCAGGTCTCCAACATATTTTTGCTGCAATGGAGAGGTTCACTGCCTCCGCCACTCGTGCATATGAACAATTGTGCCAGCAAATTGAGCTAGACAACCATCTTTCGGGAGATCTCAACAACATTCATTAGTTTTCTTTCGCTTTATTCATATTGCACCATTCGTTGATTCTTGTCGCATTGCATCCAAGGTTTTATATGTCACCTTCGAAGAAAGGGTTGGTTAATTGAAATTTAAATGTTAAGCATTTAAAATAAAATTTAATTTTGATAAAAATATAAAATAATTTTATACGTGCATTCAATTACGTAATGTACCTAAAAATAACTACCTTTCACATTAATATGTACCTAAAAATAACTACCTTTCACATTAATAGTGTGAATGGTTATCGAAAAAAACAGATGTGATTGTATGTTCGATGCATTAAAATTAAACTTCTTAATGTTTATTTGAAATGAATAAAATAAGGTCCGACATGTAAAAAAGACAGAACTCAGAAGCAAAGATTAAGAGAGATAGTATCACTTAAGTAAAGGCAAACAAAACTATAAAGTGAAACCTAAAATGTATAGTGCAATCTTTGTATTGAACTGGGTGTGAATGGAGGACAATGCACAACTTTTCCAGACGCATTCATCCCACAAATAAATGTCTCTGCTTCTAAACCATTTTATATAACTTTCGACTTCTTGCTTTGATGATGAAGTGTATTGACCGAATTGTTAAACATGTGTACTGCTCTTATGATACAAACAAGAACAAGATTTGTGCTGATTGGTAGGGAAACAAGGTTGGGCCTTAGGCAACATAAAGCTCAGCTTGGCCATCAATGAAGAGGCTCATGAACTCTTCGCCATCGACGGTTTCCTTTTCAATGAGAAGCTGGGCAAGCTTGTGAAGGATGTCGATGTGGGTGGTTATGATTTGCTTAGCCCTCGAATAGGCTGTTTCCACTAGCTCCCTCACCTCTGCATCCACAACATCGGCAGTTGCCATGGAGTAATCCTTTTGCGTTGACATCTGCGGTTAGTTAAGAATAACATAGGTAATAGTGAGAAATGAAAGCATGTCCAAGAATGACGACACCGATGAAAATGTGATCTAGGTACCATACCTGTTGGCCCAAGAATGGATTACCACCAGGGCCGCCAATAGCAACTTGTCCAATCTTCTTGCTGAACCCGAATCTCTCAACCATCTGCCTTGCCACCCTTGAAACTTGCATGAAGTCATTTGAAGCTCCCGTCGTCACATTTTCCTCCCCGAATATTACCTCTTCTGCAACCCTGCATGCATTCATTGTTTCGGTCTGAGTGAGTGAGTGACCATAAAATACCACCACCATGTTTCATAAAGTTTTAATGTGCTTTTTCATAAAATATTAATATTTGCTTATTCTATTTTGACTCAGTCAACAGATTCACCTACTGCCAAACTACACGAGGAGAGATAGAGAGGATGATGATGCTTCCCGGAACACGCAGGGCATAAGGAAGGAAGACACTGCCACAGATTAGATAGATAATCTCCCAATCAACCCACTTCCAGAAGCTCATGCTCAACACGTCACTCAGTCAAACTCAAATATTTTCCACACCAAACCCTTTTTCTTTAAGATAATGGCACATGTTACACGAAATATTTATTTGTTTTCTACTTTTGTTAAATCCAAGTTTACAATTGCATTGGAATTCTGAGAGGAAAATAAAAATTAAAAAAACTGTATTTTAATTGTAACAATAATTAATAAAAAATTAAGAAGTTAATTAGTTAATCTCCCAAAACATGTCAGTGGCTGCCGCCTTTAGAATATACTGCTTTCCCCAAAATTCAGAGTCAGGGATCATGCCCTACGTTCACACTTTTGACTCAATACTAGGTATAAACTATAAACCACTAAAAAATAATAAAATGCACTTAAAAAAAAAAGAAGGAAAAAAAAAAAAAACAAATACAACCACCATAAATACCAAGTAACAACACGTTCGTTTCCTTCCCCTCAACTGTCCAATTTCTTGTCCTCCTATATGGCCATTGGTCATGAACTAAACCATGTCTGCCCCAAATGACTGGTTACAATTCTACAACCAAAATTTCCCTTCCCAAGGTAATCCTTCAATTCCCGTCACCGCAGCAACCCCCACCACTGCCACTGCCACCACCAGCCCTCTACCAGGGATGGGGATGATGGTGAATTCGGGTTCACCACCAACATCATCCCCAAATCTAAGCCCAGAGGGCCGGGTCTCAAAGCCTGCACGGCGCCGATCACGGGCCTCACGGCGAACTCCCACCACTTTGCTGACCACAGACACCACAAACTTCCGTGCCATGGTGCAGCAATTCACCGGAGGCCCAAACGCTCCCTTTGCACCAACAGCATCCCCAGCTGCACCATCAGGGCTGCCAAATCTGCTGGGTCTTGGGTTCGGGTCACGCCCTGTCCCAGCTGTAAACTCTTCAACGCTCATGGTTTCACCCCCAGCTGGTTACCTTCTACAGCAGCAACAACACCATCAAAATCTCTTTCAGCCACAAAACCAACAGTTCATGTATAGTGGTAGCACACAAGGTGGAGGTGACAACACGTTTTTCCAGAGACTAAGCAACCCGACAAGACCCTCTGACCATGATCATGAGGTTTTGATGGATCATGAACATGGAGGACGATTCTTCCCAAGTAGTTCTTCTTGATGAGTAAGTTCCTGTAGAGAAACCACATCCTATCCTAGTCTATGTTTCAATAGGAACACGGATAGCAGTTTTCCTTGGTGATGTTTGATAGTGACATAAAGCAGACAATTAGGTGCTAACTTGGGGAGAACGGTTGACCAACCAATGTATAATATTATAGTTATCTTCCAATTTAGGACTTATTTTATTATTTTTATTTTCATTAGTTCTGTAATTTGGGGTTTTCTTACATGGAATTGGGCGCTACTTCTAGAAACCTTTGGTGGCGCTGCCAAAACTTTTTATCTATTTTTTCTTCTTTCTATAATTATTAATCATGAGTTTGTGTACTTGCTCCTTTTGTTTTCTGAATAAAGCTAACTAGTTTAAAACCATGGTTAAAAATCATGCTAAAAAATTATCAAAACCCATCCATGGGTTCAAACTACGAGGTGGTGTGATAGTAATTATCAAACCCCAAAATCACATATGCAATGGAGCAATGGTCTACTAACCTTCCTCCTAGAGCAACTGCCATCTGATTTTCCAAGTAGCTTCTACTGTACAGTCCAGACTCAAGCCTCTCTTCACTGGGAGCAAAAAATGTGAGACCACCAGCTTGGCCGCGAGGAATGATTGAAATCTTCGCCACGGGATCATATTCGGGCATCAAAGCACCCACTAGAGCATGGCCAGCCTCTGAAATTAATAATGAAAAAATTGTTTATGACCCAAGAATAAATTAAAAGCAGCAAAGCTTAGCTACGTAACACACAATAAATAATACAAACCATGGTAGGCTACTAATTTCTTCTTCTCATCTGAAACAACTGCATTTTTCTTTTCTGGTCCAGCAATGATCCTCTCAAGGGCATCAGATATCTCATCTTTACTTATTTCCTTAAGGTCACGCCTTGCTGCAAGAATAGCTGCTTCATTCATCAGATTCTGCAAGTCGGCCCCGGTGAATCCTGGGGTTCTTCTTGCAATCTTTTCAAAGTCAACATCCTTTGCAAGTGCCTTTCCTCTAGAATGTACCTGAAAGGCATGAAAAGTTTACATGTCAAGATACAGACATGTGTGCACCTACATGCTTATCTTAGACACTAACAAACATTTGGATATACTGAAAGTGGTGAGAGACCTAATAGGCTAATACCAATCATCCAAGCATGCACTATATATCATTCCAAAACAACCAATTCCATATATGAAAAAAACTAAGGGTTCATATCACAAGTGCTTAAGTTTATCAAGATTAGCATTAAGTTCCCAGTGAGTCCATCAAGAGAGGATGCTTACCTGAAGGATCTTAACTCTGCCAGCAACATCAGGCCTGTCAACAGTAACCTGCCTATCGAACCTGCCGGGCCGCAGCAGGGCAGAGTCGAGGACATCGGGCCTGTTGGTAGCAGCCAAAACAATGACACCGGAATTACCAGAGAAGCCATCCATCTCCGTCAAGAGCTGGTTAATGGTCTGCTCCCTCTCATCGTTCCCGCCTCCGAGACCAGCCCCTCTCTGCCTCCCCACGGCATCAATCTCATCAATGAAAACAATGCACGGCGCCTTTGACTTGGCTTTCTCAAACAAATCCCTCACGCGGGAAGCACCAACCCCAACAAACAGCTCCACGAACTCCGAAGCCGCGCAAGAGAAGAACGGTACTCCGGCCTCACCGGCAACCGCCCGAGCCAGAAGGGTCTTCCCGGTTCCAGGTGGCCCCACCAGAAGACACCCTTTTGGGATCTTAGCACCCAAAGCGGTGTACTTGTCAGGGTTCTTGAGAAAATCAACAACTTCCTGCAATTCCAGCTTGGCTTGGTCAGCGCCTGCGACGTCAGCGAAGGTGACGCCGGTTTCGGGGACCTCCTGGAACTTGGACTTTGAGCGGCCGAAGTCCATGGGGCCTCCGAGGCCGCCTGGGCCCCCGGGGCCACCCTGGGCCCTACGGAAGAGGAGGAAGAGGCCTGCGAAGGCTAGGAAGGGGAAGAGGAGGTTGCCAATGAAGTTGAAGAGGCCGTTGCCGGAGTCGCCCTCGGAGACGGAGATGTCGACGCCGTTCATAGCGAGGATGTCGATGAGATCGGGATCGTTGGGGACGATGACGGTGGCGCGGCGGCCGTCGACGGCGGTGAGCTGGAGGGCGGAGCCGTCCTTGCTGAACCTGACCCTCTCGACCTTGCCCTTCTTGACGACGTTGAGGAACTCGCTGTAACGCCACTGGGAGCCCTCGGGGAGGTCCGACGAGGCCTGGGCCTGGGGTTTGGGGGCGTTGAGGAGAAGGTTCTGAGAGAATGGAGAGGGATTCTGGGTGCTGGGCTGCTGGGCCTCGATGACGGTTGGGGGCCCTGCGTTGTCTACGGCGATGGCTTGTGGTTGTGGGGATAGGGAGGAGATGAAGAGGGCGGTGAGAGCAGGCAGTGATTTCTTCCATTGTGGTTGTGGTTGCTGTGGCAGGTTTTGTGCGTTGATGAGCTTGCTTGTTCTTGCGGAGCTCAATTTCGTTGTTTTCGGAGTTGGGGGCGATATTAGGACTTTGGTTCCCAGCAAGTTTGAAGCTGAGGACGACAGAAACGCCATCCTTATCTTCTTTCTTTCTTTATTGCTTCTTCTATCTGGTTCAGGACAACAAGCTACTGCTACCTCTGATATCTCTAATCTAATCAGCTCCTCAATTATATTTATATCACTTGCTAGTTGCTTCCTTCCTTATTTTGCAGTAATCCTACGTTGTTGCGTTTTTAAGATGAACAACCAAGCTGCTTCAACTTCAACTTCAACCTGTGCCATAACTTTGGCTTGTGATCTTCTTTAGCACACGTGGCTGATACTCCATCCCTTTATTTTTGTTTTCCTTTCTCCCATCCCTTTAAATAACTGGAGAAAAATATCCACAACGACCTGGCGCGCCTCTCTTACTTGGGCTTCTTCAAAGTGATTTATGTCTTAACAAAAAGGCCCAACTATCCCAATCACTTAGCTGAATGGGCCGAAGAGTAGCCCACAGGGACTAGGAGAAAACTTTCATACCCGATACTCCTCCCAAACATCACGCATTCCATATTTCCATTTCCTTTCTTTTTCTACGACACGATAATAATATAAATAAATAAATAAATAAAAGAAGGTATTAGCAATTTAGCATACAATTGCAAATTTGCAATAGCAATAGCCCTCATTTTCTTGGGTTTCTGCTACTGCTCCAAAACAAACAAACGCACAAAGATCATCGCCTTCATCTCCGGTTACGGTGAGCACTATTTCCGCCGTTTCGGTTGTTCCTATCTTATCCTATACTTCATTCATTTTTTCGTTGTTAACTCTCTAGAATCTTCTATACCCTCAGATCTTACCGCTTCTTTCTCTCTCCCTGCTTCCTACCTCTTTCCCCAACGCCAACTTCTTCTGCTCACTCTTCGATCGGGTTCTGTCACCACTTTTTATTATTTTTTCCTTTCTAATGTAATTATACATCCTCTGCTGCTTTCCTTTTGCCCTGATTTATCTATCAAATTTCTCTCATGTCTCATTATTTTTACTCTCTTTATGCTGTTATCAAAATCTGTCCTAACTTTCAGGCATTTTACTTTTTACTAGTCCTATAAATCATTTCAAGAATTTCAAATATATCTCTGTATTCTTCAGTTCTCTTTGTTTATGTCGCGGATATAAACCTGTTCATTGCCATGCTTTGGTGCCGGGTCTAGATTGCTTGTGCTGTAGGAGACCTGTTATGTTATACTTTGTGGCCTCTATATGTCGTTATGTGTCCATAGAAATAAGCAATTTTTACTTGCAAAATGTATGGATTGGATGTCCATTCACCTAGTTGATATATTCGATGAAGATGAGGTGCCACGGCAATAATGCACTTGAGCGTCTTTATGAATAACGAGTTCTTGAGACAAGTAAATAGTACACATTACATAATTTTCTTTAATATCCGCATTCGTGATATGGCTTCCTTTTTAATGAATTTTGTAATTAAATGCCTGAAAATGAATGTTTACCTCCTATTTAATTGTTTTTTCTTGGCCCCGGGGGATTTTTTCTATAGAATTTTTTGGTCCGTGAAATTGTTGCTGAGAAAATAGCATGGCAAGTCAGGGCTCTAATGAAGGCTCTAGTTCCGGCATTACATCGGCTGAGTGTTCGGATTCAACTGTTCAACTCAACATCAAGACTCTAGATTCACGGGTCTATAATTTTCAACTGGACAAAAATGTAAGAACCATCTCCATTTATGTCAATTACTGGATTTTTGTAACCCCCCCCACCCACCCACCCAAAAAAAAAATTTTCTGCTCGTATATTAGACCATCAGATTATAATACTAGATTGGTCTTAAAAATGGTTTCAGATGCCTGTTTCGTTGTTAAAGGAGAAAATTGCAAATGAAATTGGTCTTCCAGTTGGTCAGCAACGGCTGATTTTTAGAGGAAAAGTCTTAAAGGACGAGCATGTGCTATCTGAGTATCGTATCCTTCCAATTGTGACTCGTTGTTTTTAGTTAGAATAATTTATGGTCGACTGGATGTTTTCGTAGTTGTTGAATAATTTGTTTATCTTTTTGTAAGCAAAGCACAATAGGTATGGCTAGTGTCTTCTCATTATTCAACATTGCTATCAGTCTGGCTTTTGAAAAAGAATGGATTTGATTTTAAGGCAGATGGAAATGATATAGCTTGAATCAAATGAGGAAATGAGTTTGTGTTTGAAAATTGTGGTGCTTATCTATTTGTTTTATACCATAATCCTTAACCATTGAAGATATCGAGAATGGGCATACCTTGCATCTAGTTGAAAGGCAACCAAATCAGTCACAGGCTTCTGGTAATAGTACTGCTGAGCCAGCTGGTGCTAATGGTAATGCAGGTATAACTTAAGGATGCATTCATGTTGAAGTTTTTTCTCCCCTCCACTAGGTTTCTGTCAGATTTAATTACATCAATGCTTTGTTGTATTGTACTGTACTAGTGATAAATCTTCTTATTTGGAAGGAAATGATGCAGCCTCCGTGCCTCCTCGTAACCGTGTTGGACAAATTTCACACAGTGTTGTTCTTGGAACTTTTAATGTGGGGGACCAAGGGGAAGGCATTGTTCCTGACCTTACACGGGTGTGTCTTTTGTAATTAGCATCTATATCTTAGTAGCTCATATTCATTGTTTATTCTGTTAAGTTTTCCAAAAAGTACTTTTGCTATTACCAAAGAAATATAGCTGTGCCATGTTTTCAGGTTATTGGGGCAGTTTTGAATTCTATTGGAATTGGTGGTCAGAACACAAGTAGTCCTCCCAATGCTACCCAACCTGCTACAGTTAGTATCGCGTTTTGTTTGAAAAGCTCTTTATCCCTTGTATTTGCATCATTTTGATATATATTTTTTTTGTACTACACATTTCCAACTTTTTTTAATCCAAAATTGACTTTGATCAAGTCCATAGCCTATCTGTTGCCTAGGTTAATAGGTTTTTAAGTAAGTTTCTTGTGATTTTTCTTGCAACATTCCTAAATATTGTTGTTTAGTCCCATCCTTTTGACATCCATTACCATTTCTAATAAGTAAAACGTGAGACATTTACTTGCTTATTACCTGCTTCAGGTGGCTTGTATTCCTTAGTGCATAAAACCTTCATATATATATATATATATATCCTTCCCAATATTTTTAAATATCAAGTATCTTGAGTTTTTATCTAATTTTGGAGACTTTATTTTCCCCAATTTTTTGGAGGGCTAAAATGTGTACTTTTCCTCATGATACTACTTGTTTGCTACGAATTGTCAAAGAGATTTGATGCGGATCACAGGCTTGTGCTTTGATGTTTGTGTATGTTGTTTTGCTGCATGCATTGTGCAATATATGTCCATTGAACCAAGTAGCCAAGTAGGTATGTATTTAAACTAGAGCTCAATCTATCTGTACAGGCTCCGCTAGGGAATGAAGCTGCGGGCGTGAATTCTGGGAATCAAAATGCATCTGGAAATCAAGCACAGTCTGGCCAGACATTTCCTGGTCAGGCATTCCAATCTCTGCCTCATGTTGTTCAAATTCCTGTGGCTTCTGGGGCCATACCAATCCCTTCTCTCAATGCTGTATGAACATAGTAACATTTATGCATTACTCTCCAAATCTTGAAATTTAATGCATTGTTGACTACAATTAACAATTTTCCTCATTCATTTTCTTTTACATTTCAGCCAATTCCTGATTCATTGAACACACTCTCTGAATTTATAAATCGCATGGAACAGACACTATTGCTAAATGGTGATGACACTGACACTTGATTTTTTTAATGTAAATGAAAAGGAAATGGAGTTATATAGATTTATTTATGCAGGTTATCAGTCAAATTTATCTTCAACTAATGCTGGAGATCAACGGGTTGAATTGCCTACCAATGCACAAGGGTTGCCGACAGTTGAAGCATTAAGCACCATCTTGCATCGTACAGAACAGTTGCTTAGTCATCAAGCTGTTGCTGCGATATCTGTAATTAAGGCTTCCCTTTTACAAATATTCATACTTACCCTTTTAATGATTTATTCGGGGGATGCATTTATTACTTAGTCTCTTGTTATATAAAACTTCCAATTTCCTCTTTCCTTATTGTCCATCTCTGATCAGTGATCACATATGTTCGCGCAATGAAGCATAGATACTAAACATAATACGAGTCTTAAGTTACTTCTGAGAAACACAGAGATATTGTTATCGCGATGAAGTTCATATTTAAATGTAGGATCATTATGTTTATTAACCTTTCCATCCTTATCATGTATCCTATCTGAATGTTTTATCTATAATTTGGGACTCTAGCATATTGCTGGACGGTTGGAGCGAGAGGGAACTTCGTCTGATTTAAGTATAAGGGATCAAATACAGTCAGAGTCAGCACAATTAGGACTTGCTATGCAGCATTTGGGCACACTTTTACTTGAGCTTGGCCGAACAATCTTAACCCTGCGCATGGGACAGTCTCCTGTATGTTTTCATCCTTTGCTTAAGGGATTTGGTTTAGTTTATTGTGTCAACAGATCCTTCAGGTTAATATTCAATTTTCAGGCAGAATCTGCTGTAAATGCTGGACCTGCAGTTTATATTTCTCCATCAGGGCCAAATCCTGTAATGGTTCAGGTTTGACATTTTTTAAATCTATAATGTTTTTTAATGGTGCTTCCAGACCAATTATTTCAGCATTAGGTGATGCTTCTTCAAAATGCAATTAATTAATTCAAACGGGAAACTGGAATTTTGCTTATGTCCTTGTTTAACATTTTCTCCAGTCTTTTGGACAGGTTGGATAGTGTTTACATTGTAGTTTCTGATGTTACTGATGTGCTATTTTCAGCCCTTTCCTCTTCAGACAAACTCACTATTTGGTGGTCCTATTCCTTCTTCAACTCCTCCAGCATTTGGTGCCATTGGTATTGGAAGTGCTCCGCGGAATGTGAACATTCATATACATGCTGGTACATATAACTAGTTCTGGGTTTTCTTTGAATCGTTCAAACCTTTAATAACTCTTCTTTGTACCAGGTACTGCTCTTGCTCCCATTGTTTCAGCAATTAGTTCTAGGACAAATAATGGAGAAGGGACAAGAAATGAAAACCGTAATGAGCCTGGCCCTGGGGATTCAGGTTCTGCACGTGCGTTGCCCGTTAGAAATTTCATGTCGGCAGCCTTCCCATCTCACCCTCCTGGTGTTGGAGTTGCCAGTGGCACACAGACTGGGTTAGGTGTTTCTACTTCACAGCCACCACCTAATTCAACTCCATGGTCATCTGCTGCAAATGAAGCGAATTTCTTTAGGAACTTAGTTCGTAATATACAAGGAGATAACACAGCTCCATCAGGTGCTTGTCAATTTCTTGTGCAAAATATGTAACTTCCGCTAGCATTCAAGTTTTTAAACTGTTTTTGCATCTAAACAGGTCAGATGGCATCAACTGGCCGAGACTTGTCTTCTGGTTCTGAATCAAGGTCTTCCCAGAGAGATGAGCAGGCAGATACCACCGGGATGAATGGCTTCAGAACTGCAACTGCATCCTCAGTTGGCTGTGGCTCTGTAAGTGGAGCTGTAGTACTTCTACCCATACCTAATTATATATCTATTCCCCATAAAAATTTTAATTGACTAATATTTAACCTCAATCACAACCAGCTCCAAACTGAGGCAGTGCAAACCTGTGATAATGATGAGAGAGTTGTTTCAGTTGACAATTACCCTTCAAGTTCTTCCGGTCAAGGTTTACAAAGCTCTTCTGGTGGAGAAACAACAGTGAAATCAGAACAAGTAAAGGATGCTCCATCTGCAAGTGCGAAACAGGGTGTAGCTGAACCTGCCAGAGCTGCTCCTCTTGGATTGGGCATGGGTGGCTTGGAGCGTAAGGTAAGCTTATTTGTGATTTTTTTCTGACTAAGATGCCTTAAATTTCCCCATTGATGTGGCATGCTCTGTGAAATGTATTTGTTCGCCTTGATGTTGGAATGGTATTTCCATATCATTTAAAAGGCTGCTGTAGTTTCTTCTCTGCTGTCCCTTCGAAAATTTTATTCATATATTTTAGAAAATGTAATTTGAGAGATGAGTCTGAATTTGAGCAGTGAATCCCAGTAATACATCAGGAGGTATTCTTCAACATTTTGTTTAAAATTATTTATAGACAAATTTATTTGTGAAAACAGAGGCGGACGCGACTTCAACCTCCTGTAAGTAAAGGCGCTGATGTATCATCCGGTTCTTCTGTCAACCAAAGTCACCAAACTGGAACAGAGGGTCAACACACATTACAAGCTCTTCCAAGTCATGGCTCTTCTGTGAATGCAAGAAATCCTAATAGACCATCCCAGCAGCCGCTACCCTCTAGTAATAGGCAGATTGATATGGCTGGTTTGATGTCTCAGGTTTTGCATAGCCCTGCTTTGAATGGTTTGCTTGAAGGGGTTTCACAGCAAACTGGGGTTGACTCACCTAATGGCTTGAGGAATATGTTGCAGCAGTTCACGCAGAGCCCACAGATGATGAACACAGTCAATCAAATTGTCCAACAGGTTGGCAGTCAGGATATGGGAAATATGTTTGCCGGGATGGAAAGGGGGCAAGGGGGTGGCATTGATTTTTCAACGATTCTTCAACAGCTGATGCCTATTGTATCCCGAGCGCCTGGTGGGGATACTCCTCCTCCACTATTCTCTGCTGTAGAACCTGAAAACTCCGATAATACAACTTTACAGGTCTGTACGCATATTCCTGTATTACTGCACATCCATGTTTTGTAATTTATCTGGGCTATTGAGAAAATAAGATTAGCTTCTAGTTACTTGCTTTGGTTTAGATAATCGTATCTTCAGCTTCTTTTGGTTTGCTCTCAACCATAATATATAGCTTGTTTCTTCTTCTCTCTTTGTTTCTGTCCCCCCCCCCCCCCTCTTTTTTTTTCTCTCAAAAAAAATTCTCAGTGAATCTATTATCATTAACCTATTTTCTAAGCTGAGGTGCAATAGTAGTAGTTACAAATGTATATTTATCTCCTATGTATTCCAGCTCAACCTTCAAGAAGTGGTGGATAGGATTGATCACTTGAGCCCACCAACAGATGTTTTCCGTGCTGTAGCTGAAAATGCCGTCCTGGTATCTGGGGGTGTAAATGTTACCGATGATATTCTGGATGAGTTATGCAGTAATGAGAGTCTTGCCAGCGTAAGTATTCTTTGGTGTTGTGCTTCTGCTTTTAAGCTTTTGCATACAGGTCTTGTGCATATGAACTCTTAAAAGTTGGACACACTTGATTGCGCAGGAATATTTGGAGACGTTGCGATATGATGTGAGACAGCGGCTAAATGGACATTCTGAGCAGGACAAGTCGTAATTGCAGCTTTTGTGGATATGTATTTTCTGCTTCATTGCCTCTATTTCGTGTGGCCATCCTAGGTGTCTTTCTAGTTTCTAGAAAGTTTGGGTAATTGTGACTAATTGGTCTGGATCATTCTGACAGACATCCAGATGGATGTGTGAAATTTTAATTTTCCCCACACGCCTTGGTTATAACTTATAACAATGAGGCGTTGGATAGCCCCACTTATTTTTTTTCCCCCTTGGATGGAGATAGCCCCACTTGAAATGGTTTAATACTTTTATCAACTTTTGGGCTAAATTCAGACACAAGAAGAATTCATCAAAAATAGTATCTGTACATGTTGCGTCCTTGCGGATTTTAGTGATCTGATTTCGTTACAACTATTGAGGGTCTTTAGTATTTGACCATTGATGTGGACGATATGATAGGTGATCTGATGGTGCAGGTGCAATCAATCGTCACCATTTCTGTAAATTGTAATGTGGGATTACTGATCTTGCCCCTGAATTGGGCTGGGTACACGTTTGGTTGACTTCAGAGGAGCTGAAGTACTAAGTAATAACACCGCCACCGTAAGTAGCATATACATAGCACGTAACTGGCGTGTTAACTCTCGAGAATCACCTAGAATGATTTTGCAACTCCATAGTCTATACCCTCGACTTGAGATGTAAAACGTAATTAGTTGGTAATAAACAAGGCTTCCAAGAATATTCAAAACAAGCATCATATTAGTTGCCTAACACTTGCGTTGAAGGCATGTCAAAATGACATCGTAACATTACATGAAAAGAAATCACTAATGTAAAGAAATCACTTCCTATGATTCTTTAAAGAGAATTGTTAGAGAATTATCAGAATTTATTGTTTGTGGTTATCTTTTTTAGTAATCAATCTAATATTTTTTATTTTAGTAATCTAACAATATATTTTTGTCTATATTTTTAACTATGAATGACTTATGACAAAAAATAATAAATTTTAATTGAAGAATGCTAAAGAGCCAGTAAGTTTTGTAATTTATAGTCATCAATTAGTCATTAATAATATTTTTAATGATAGAAGATTACATCTAATGGTGTGGAATTATTCATTTTTCTTTTACTGGTTAAATGATAGTCAAATTTTAATAAGAGTGCTAGTCACCTAAACTTTTTTATTTTAATTTTCATCTGGCATTCTTCTTCTTTAATGTAGTAATCAAGTTTCATTTCTTTTTTATCTTTGACTACTTGACAGCTGACCGTTATAAGTATAAATAGGTACAGGGAAGTAAAATTAAAAGACCAAAATTGAAAATTCAAATGTAAGGAGGAGGATAGCAAGAGGAATAAGATATTGTTAAATCAAGTAGAGAAGTAGCACCACCAACCCTTGGACATATTTAATAATGACAATCCTTGGACAGACTATAAGTTGTTGTCTTAGTCGGAATTTATAGGTGTATAGGAATCGAAATAATGCCTTAGATCTCTTTAAAATTGCTGTGTTAAAAACCATCGGCAGACAACAATTTTAAAGTTAATTGTGATGCAAATTTATATTTAAATTCAAATTTAGCAGACTTTGTGTGTATTATTAGAGATTCTTAAGGAGATTGAATCTCGGACTGCTTTGGAAGCATTCTCTCTTAGTCTATCATTAGATATAAATTATTTGTTGTTTGAAGGAAGTTGGTTTTAGTTTGGAATTGCAGTTTATATGCAAAACGAATTGCCTTGACATTCTACCCAAACAGATTTAGTTCATAAGATTGAGGAGCTTTTATCTCGTCTTTGCCTTGTTTATGTTGAGTGGGTGTTTTGGGAAGCAAATAGAGTTGCGAATTAAATGAATAAATATGGTGCCAAAAGTAACTCTAATATAGTAACTCTAATAATATTATTTGGTCCGAATCTTGTGTTGTAATCGGATATAGAAAATAATTTGCTTTGTTTCTTTAAATGTTTAGACAAAAAAAAAAATTCAGGTAGAGAAGAATATTAGGTGATCTAGTGAGGTGGAAAGAAAAAAGAGCAAAGGATCGAATGGGGCTGATGGGGAACGCGATGAAGGAAAAGGAGAGCTTGGTCCAGATGTTGGCGATGACCGCAATCCTTGGTCTGAGCGTGAGGTGTTTGGATCACAAGTACCGAATCCGGCAGCTTCAAAAGGAAACCACTGCCCTCAGACACACGCAAGTATCCCTCACGCGCCGCATCAAAAGCATCAAGCGTGCCCTCCTTCGCGAAGCTTCTCTCCACTCTCTTTTTCCGACCACAACAACAACATTGAATACTGCCCTCTCTTCACTGTGAGTTTAATTTTCGCAGGGATTTCCGATCTTGTTTAGTTCTTATGAATCAAAAACGAATGCGGTTATGATAATTACAACGGTTAATGTCTAGTGTAGTGAAACAATTAAACAATTATATTCTTTGGCTTATCCTCTTCTTAAGGTCATCCCTTCCATCTGGATTTTAAGAGTGTGATTCTATAATATATGGTTCCCAGTTGACGTGTTGTAGTTTTATTCGTCGTCGTCTCTGTTCTATATATAGTTTTGCTTTTCTTTTAATCAACCTGGATCTTGTCTGGTGTGCCACGCGTACTAGTGAATGCTTGCGATGATTATTAATTTTAGATTGATGATGTTGTTGACTTTTTGCATGGGTCAGTTAAAATTGGACACGTATATTATATGGTCACTGACTGCACTGGATTGACACCAGGAAGGTTCCTACGATATATATCCTGTAAATCTACCTAAATCATATGCTGGTCCATCCCATTATAAAATGTGTAATGGGTATTCAAGCCTTCAATCATATAAACTAATGCCACATGCAAATGAGACCAAATCGTTTGATTTTGGAAAGGAAATTCTCTTGTACAACTTGCAAGCTACGCGAATTATTGTAGATTTATCTCAAGGGATGGACCGATGGAGACGAAAAGACAATTATTTAATCTCATTACACTTTACTGCTTAGCTGCAGTTAAAGGGATTCAGATTTAATATATATTTTGCACATTTTTGAAACGGATACACCGTTCTAATTTAATTTTCTCAAACTTTAAGCAACTGATGGCTCTGTTTTTTTTATTACTTTGTGAAGAGCTTTGTCTTCTTTTCTTCCCCCTACCCTTTGCAACATTTATTGTCCAACGTAATTACATTAAGTTTGTTGAAACATAAAGGATAGCAAGAAGGCATAGTATTCAATGAGACACCGAATCCGTTGTTGGAAAAGGAAAGAGCAAAGATTATAGTACTACCACCGTTGTTTTAAAGCTTTATATAGCCATTAATTAATATAATGTTAATAGCTTTTTAAAAAACAAATTCTAAAAATTGACAAAAGAACATATGAATTTTTACACGGTTGTTAGATGTATATTTTAATTTTTTTAATGAATGATGTGTATACACTAATATCAAATTTTGTTGGTAATTTTTACCCTTTCGTCATCTAAATAATTTTTTTGGTAATAGTGGCTATTAGGTAGTATTTTATTTGCCATGGTAGCTCTATGCAATTCTTGTTTATTTTCATTAATTGTTTACAACATCTTCTTCATCTTTTCATCGATCTTCTATTTGTTTTTTTTTACCGATTTTTATTTACTTTTTTTACTCTGTTCCTAAATTTTCCAATTTTTTTAACATCAATAACTTTATCAGCCTAAACGAAATAATTACACCTCAATTTAACTTTTTACATTCATAAATTCGAGGGTAATTTCAACCATTTCACATAAGTTGTATAGTATTTATTATCATAAATAGAATGAGAAATCACATACGTCCCATAACAAACAACAAAAAAACAATCTTATTGTGTTTCATTTTATAGCAGACTCAAGTATTACTGCGTCAAACAATCTTATTGTGTTTCACTCTATAACAGACTCAAGTACTACTGCGTCAAGTATATGCAGATAGTCAGATACTGACCTTTGTTCTTCATTTGTTCGCATTGTTTTGCTTTCTTTCGAGCTTTGTGAATATCGCAGTAGAATGTTTAAGAATACTGACTGCATTCTTCATTTTGTTGCTTTCTAGCGTTTTGTTGTGGAAAGTTCATTGGTATGTATAACGGAGCATACCTATTTTTCTTGTAGAAAACTTACTGTTCTTGTGCTTATTTCATTTTCACTTTTTGGCTTTCTATTTAGGTGATGCACAGTTTCTGGAGGATGAAACCACAAAGATTTTTGCTCAGAAAGTAGCTGATCATTACAGCGCTAGATCCAACCAGACTCTAGAAGAACGGGAGGCTAGTCCTATAATTCATTTGAAGAAACTCAACAATTGGGTATATGTTGCATTTTGCAATAATGAATAGTTTGTTACAGTAAGAATATTATATGATTCTTTTTATTATTATCTGGGTAATTTTGTTGTTGAACAGATTAAGAGTGTCTTAGTTCAGCTTTATGCTCATCAAGGAGATGCAGTCCTTGACCTCGCCTGTGGCAAGGTGTCAGTGGTTTTTGGCTGCTGCTTATTATAGTAGAAGTTATTCCCAGGTTTTTAGCTGAGCATTTTCCCCCCATTTCATACATGTTTACCAGGGTGGGGATCTTATCAAATGGGACAAGGCCAAAATTGGATATTATGTTGGTATCGATATTGCTGAAGGCTCAGTAAGTGTTCAAAATTTTCTGCTTTGGTTTGCGTTATCATTTCCGATTAAATTATACTGATACGTGGTAATAAGTCCTTTTTGAACACTATTATTGAAATAAGCTCTGGATAGTTGTTATGCATACACATCTCTTGTTGATAAGTGGTCCCTCTTGTTGATAAGTGGTCTTTATTTTCTGCAAAATAATGTTAAGTCTTATTTTTGAGTACACATATCCCCATCATGATTTGAATTTCGACACAAGTGCATTTAGAGAGTTTTGCTTTCGGCATGTTATGTGCTTGTGTGGCATTAAACTTAGACCGTAAAATTTTTCTTTACATTTGGTCACTTATTTGTTCTAGTTACAAGTCAAGCTTCACTTTTTATATTTTTAACTATAAACTGATAGCAGTTTCATATCTTTGCTAGTAGTAGTGAAATTGTCATTGCAGTTTTATATTTCCTTCCATTCCAGGTGATGAGCTATATTTAATAGCTCAAGTCCTTCTTGTTCTCGGACTCATTGTGAAACATTGTATGCCTTATGTGTCAAGTTATTCCAACTGTCGTTTGTTTGTAGTCATCACTGTCAGCTCATTGAATTCACCAATCTGTCCAGATCAAAGACTGTCGCACACGTTACAATGGTGATGCTGACCATCATCAGCGACGTAAAAAGTTTTCGTTTCCTGCTCGCCTGATATGTGGAGATTGTTATGAGGTGATGGATTTTAGCCTACTAATGTTTTTAATAACATCCCAAAAATAAGATTTTAACCTACTAATGTTTTGAAGGGCAATTCAAATTTCGGAGGTATTTAATCTTACAGATGTCAATGCTTTGTTCCCCAGCAAAATGGGAGAAACCCAAACTCAAGGCGTGAGTCGGAAATAATAGAATGATAATGGCGAATATCAGATTCACAACCTTTTCTATTTCCCCTCAAACACCAATTCATATTGATCATTAAGAAAAGTTGAAACAGAAGATTGACACTTATTTAATATATATGTCTCCATCAAGTGACTTTTACATTCTCTCTTTTTGTTGCTTTCTTCTGGCATAAAACATATGCTATCAAATCCTTAAGTTAAATACAGCTACTTCTTCTTGTTCAAGCTGTTTCATTCTTTAAACTTATGTGTCATCACATTTCTTCAGATGAACAAGAACATCACAGAATGGTTCTGATCATGTTAAGTAAAATCTTTTTAGGTTAATTTTATCGTATAGAAACTAATATTATGATCATTGCCTTTCATATCAATTTGGGTCCCTTTTCATATTTTATTTATTAATTTTTTCTGAAAGCTGAATTAGTTTTCATTGCTTATGTCATCTTATTTCAGGTTCAGTTGGACAAAGTTCTTGTAGATGATGCTCCTTTTGATATTTGCAGTTGCCAGGTGAATGATGCACCTTTGAGAAATAAGCACTCCATCAATATATCTGTTGAAGTGGCTTCTCTTTGTAACTAGCTACTTTTGCTCTTATGCATAATATTGACTTGTTTACAGACGCCGTCCCGCCCACCTACCTGATTCGTTCATACATATTATACAATTTGTTCATATGTTGCACGAAAGCAAGTATGCATATTGAATACTACATCGGATTGTACATAAATACAGCAATTTTATGAAATAATTAGTAACAAATATAAGAAGTTAGGATAGCAGTATTTGATGTAAATATGCATCTGTGAAAAAAATAAAATATTGCACGACCCAGCTTCTTTCCATATTAAAGTGTATGTTGGTGTCTAATCTGAAAAAATTTATGAATCTGTAGTTTGCATTGCATTATTCATGGTCTACAGAGGCACGTGCCCGACAAGCATTGGCTAATGTGTCAGCTTTACTTCGCCCAGGAGGCATTTTCATTGGAACTATGCCGGATGCCAATGTGATAATCAAAAAGCTTAGAGAAGGTTTTTGGCACTTATAATCTTTGTTATTATTATTCTAAATCAATTTGGTTGTTCATAAATTCCTGTGGCATTGATTAATCCATGAAATCAACTGGCAATTGAAATAAGTTTTTGGGGTGTGTGTTGTGTTAGAAATAGATAAGTTTGATGGACATTGATTAACGTTCCCAATTAAGTCTTATAGTTCACATAGGCTTCCTTATATGTTTGAGGAAAAGGTTTTATTCAGAACTAGAGTACATGTAGGGATCTGATCTTTGTTTGGTGAAATGTCTGAAGGAAAACAGGGGGCTATTTTTCTAAATTAGTGCATTAGTGAAGCACTATCATATTCCTTTGCTATCTACAAAAATTTTAATGAGCTGTTCCCAAATAGCATTATGCTCCACATTTTTGTGTTGATTGTTATCCTGGATTCCCTTTGATATTGTCATAATTTTCCAAGTTCAACTGATGAATAAAATAGTTTGAATTAATATGGGCATCACAATAACTTTGATTTGAAGTGTTGTTATCTCTTTTGCATTAGCATTAACTTTTTAATAAAATTGTTGTTCTGTTCAACATTTAACTGTTTATATATAGCTGAAGGTCTGGCTTTTGGTAATAGTGTATATTGGGTGCGTTTTGATGAAGTATTTTCTGACAAGGTAATTTAGCTTCTTTATTCTACAACTTCATTATTTCCTAAAAATGGTTTTGTGAATTTTACTTCAAACCTGGACTGCTCCTGTGTGATACAGAAATTCAAATCTTCCAGCCCCTTTGGAATAAAATATACCTTCCATTTAGAGGTATCATTTCTCTTAAGTCTGCTCCTTTACTTTTGTATCAAATAGATGTTTTCTGATAACCCAAGACTGATTCTAAGTCTTGCAGGATGCTGTTGATTGTCCTGAATGGATTGTCCCCTTTCATGTATTCAAGTCATTAGCTGAAGAGGTACCACTGCCAAAAAAGCTTAAATGTAAAGGAGAACCATGCACCCCATTGCAGTCCTGACCAATGAAAATGAATATTTCTAGTTTCTTAGGAGTAAGCATTGGATTATAAGAGTTCATGCTACTAAGGATGCTAATTTAAATTTATTGTTCACAGTATGATTTTGAGCTCATTTTTGCAAAGAACTCTCATGAATTTGTGCATGAGTATCTGAAAAAACCTGAATTTGTGGAGCTCATGCAAAGACTTGGTGCATTGGGTGATGGCAACCAAGACAAGAGTAAGGCTTTGTGCCAGTGCTGTTTGTTTTATTAGTTCCAATGATAATCATTGGACATAAATTTTCAGTGTGCTGCTGACAATAGAGAATATGTTTTGTTTCCATGTCAGGTACACTATCAGCCGATGAATGGGAAGCTGCTTATTTATACATGTCGTTTGTGTTGAGAAAGGTCAGTGACTAAGTTATTGTGTTTGTTATTATTGATAATGACGCCATTGTCAACTTATTGTAAAAATGGTCACAGCGAGACCAACCAGAAAGAACCCAAGTTAGTGGCCAAAGAAAGCGGGGACTGATGCATATCTCAGAGCAAGACATAATGTACATTAGCAGTCATTAGCAATATCAGAACACCGGCTGGATTATTGAATACAATCAAACAGCACAGGACTTGGAGCTGCCTGCCTGTGTTTCCCGTGTTAACTACTGCTGGTTTGATCTCACAATCTTGAGCTTCGGCAGATTTTTATGTTAAATGAAATAGTCAAATAGATGTATTTTGTAGGTCCACTATAAATAATTCGATCAACTTCATTGGCCTCAGTATCTTTAATACATTCTGTAAGAGAGCTTAACTTTAACAAATTCACTGGTTTTCCTAGGGAATCATTCCCCCCCGGTTAATCAGCCAACAAAATAGAGAACTAATAAAGATTAAGGATCTGGGTTGTAGAGAAAGAAAAGAAAATTCTAAGAGAAGAAAAATATTGTCTGATTGTTATTTAAAAAAAAAAGGTTCCTGATCTTTTCCTTAAATGGATTAATTGATTTCGGTAATTACATTTTGTGCTCGTGTATCTGTTTTAAAAGGGCAATAATAAGTGAAATTTTTAACTGGTTAGACAAGTAAAACTCGGGAGGAACTGAGTAAAATCATTGACAACAAATTAAATTGTTTAACCATTTTTTTCCTAAGTTAGATCTTATCATTCACAATTCTTGATTTATTAATCCTATGTTGATTGTACATATATATTTTGCATTCCATTTTATAAAATATAAAATTTAATTAGATGTAATATCACTACTAGGAAAAGGAAATAGATGTAATATTAGCATATTGTACAAATTTCACAAACTTAAAACAAATCTTTTCAGATCTCCATCCTTATTACTGGATTGGTCTAATGTTGCTGAGAAGAAAGGAAAAATGGAGAAAAAAAAATGAGAAGAAATTGAAATTGAAATTGAAATGTACTAATAAACATGTTGAAATACAATAATAAACACTCATATATGGTATGGTGTTAGCTAATCCTCCCTTCATTTCATTTCAAAATAAGTTTCGCTTCCACCCTTTTAGTTCATTAAAAATTGAATGGGACTTGTCTAGATACACATGGTCTATACTCTATATATTTCATGGTGATCACGATAGACTTGCCATGAACAATCTAAACAATTTATTTATTTATTTGGTGAAGATCAAAACACCTAATAATATTGATAGACCTCATATATTTTATTTCATGGTGATAGCGATAGACCTCCCTCAAATGAAGGTAGTATTTGAACCCTTTCTTTTTTAAAGTACAGCATAGCTTAATTAATAAAGTAATAAATACAATTAGTCAGTAGAGGGAGAAATACTCAGTTTGGTCTCTAAAGTTATACTTGAATCTCAATTTAGTCCTTGAAATTTTAATTGTTTCAAGGTGAAAACTCAGGTGAAGTTGATATCTGAGAACTTCACGTGAAGTCGATTGCACCTAAGTTTTCACCTTATTTCAATTTAATTCCTAAATATTTCAAATTTTAATCATATTAGTCTCTATAGTAATTTCTATTACAAAATTAATTAAAAAATTTAGAAAATAAATTGAGACCATTAAAATTTTAAAAATTAAATTAATGTTCGAATATAATTTTAGGGACTAAATTGAGGAGCGTAGAGCGTCGTATGCTAGAATATAGGTTGTTCTAAATCCGAGCTAAAAAAATTTGATATGAAAGTAAAATGAGTGATATACTTTAATATTATAATTTTTAGTATTTTTTAAAATTGTGGGAGTACACAAATCGGACCATCCGATTTGTGTTTAAAAATTGAAAAAATTCAGAATACACAAATCGGACCCTTCAAGTACACAAATCGAATCCTCCTCAATTATAAGAGCCTGAGCCTATATCTATTTTATAATAGGTCAGGTCAGGCCAGGCCAAACACAGATCAGACTGCAGATTCCTGACAGACCGCTGGCCTTTATCCACCCCTACTCCCATCATACCGTCCCATTTACTTACTCCATATCAAAATAAAAAAAAGTGCCAAATCCGAAGGAAATTGAGTGGGAAAATTATACGAGTTACCGATTAATATTTAAAAGCCCCTCCATAAATAAGTTTATGTAGCCAAACAAATATGCTCTGTCGTTCAGAGAGAGAGAGTCCACGTGACACGTGCAAGGAAAGATACCCTGCTGAGGTGAAGAGGAACTGAGGAAGGGGCCGAAAGGGGGAAGGAAGGCATAATACTTCGGTATGGTTAATGGTTAGAGTGAAAATCAAGAAAACTGCAAGAAAGGAAGGCAGCCCACAACACTCAACCCTCATACCTTTTCCATTTTATTTTATTTTTTTTTTTCATTTTTCGCCCTGTCGCGTGGCGTGGTGGTGCAGCGTCATTTCTATCTTGATTTCCTTTACCAGTTTACCTTAAACAGAAACCACCACAACACCACGACACATAAGTAGAAAGTCGGTAGATAAATCATAGATCTACGACTACACTCACTAGGCTTCAGTAACCACACCTTCACTACACCTGGCCTTATTCCTCCTTTTATTCCTTCTTATTTATTACTTATTCTATATTTTACTTTGTAAATTATCTCTGTATATTGTATTGGATCATTAATTCACTATCACCACCATCCATTATTGGGGGAGAGAGTGAGCTTAATGCTGCCTTCATGTTTCCCTCCCTTTTCCTGGATGGCACTTGCGCTGTTATCAATTACTTAATTTAATTAAATATTGAATTACAACTGATAAAACAACTTATTAGTTAATTTTTTTATCATACCAAATTGCTCGCTATTCTTTTCTCGCAAGCTAGTAAGACCAGAAAACAAAGAGCAACTGAGGAAGCCAAGCGGCGAGAGAGAGAGAGAGAGGAGCCTATGGCGCTTCAGCGGCGGCGCCACAACAATTACCAACGCATTCGCATCCGCCTCTTGATTCCTCTGATTTCAGGCGTCGCCGCTGCTCTTCTGGTTCTCTTCTCTCTCCTTTCCATTCTGGCTCCTTCCCCCAACGACACCGATCATCTGCGCCACTTCTACACCTCCTCGGTCAGTACTAGCTAATTAAATTCACATTTCATAAAATTGGATACTCTTTCGATGCGACTTGCTCACCCGCTTTCTCTTCTCTTCTATCTATTTAATAATAGCTTAACGCTCCGCCGGATGATGCAATTACAACTCCCGTTTTCCGCGTTCCGGTTAGGGTTCTTCTTATCTCTCCTTTGCCTAATCAGCTTCTGCTTGTTTCTATTGGATCTTAATTCCTTAGTTGTGTTTTCTTTGTTTTGATATGATGAGCAGAGAGGTGGAGGAAAGATGGATCGCCATGTCTGGAGTTCTAGAAACTCCGAACACTTCCACGGCTGCAGCGATGCGGGCAACAAGTTTCCAAGTGCGTATTTCACTGCAATGTTTATATTCGCATTGATTACACATCACTTCACTAATAAGTGTTCTCTCTCTCTCTTTATCTCTCTCAATACATGTATAATTGTATAAATGTACCTGTTACAGATAACTTTGTTTTTCTCATGGCAGAGGCTCAAGTTATTACACAACCTAACAGATATTTGATGATTGCAACAAGTGGAGGCTTGAATCAACAGAGAACTGGGGTATTTTTCTATCTATCCCTTTTATGGCAAACCGAGTATTTGATGCTTGGCTTTTGTTTACACTCCATCATGTTTTAAACCTTTTACCTTCTATTTATGTGATTATAGTTATATGTATAATATTTTTGAAATAAAAGAAGTGAAATGAATTAAAAGTAGAAACAAAATCAAAATCAGAGAGTTTAATGCAACAGGATAGCTGTTTCGATTGCTTATTGCTTGCAAGTTATCAACATACTCAGCTGTTAATGACAACTATTTTATATCTGCAACTGCCAGATTACAGATGGTGTTGTTGCTGCGCGTATCTTGAATGCTACACTTGTTATTCCCAAATTGGATCAAAAATCGTTCTGGAAAGACTCTAGGTCAGTTATGGAAGGACTTTTTGTTATCTGGTCCGTCCGTGTGTGTAGCTATGCTTTTGTAATTCAAATGCGCCATCTGAGTATCCAAATGTCAGTGTAGCTAGCAACTTTTTAATTGTGAAATGATGTCATGCTTTTTCTTTTGCAGTAACTTCTCAGAAATTTTTGATGTTGATTGGTTTATCTCATACTTGTCAAAGGATGTAAAAATCATCAAGCAACTCCCAAGAAGAGGTGGGAAAACATTATCTTCGTACAACATGCGTGTTCCAAGGAAGTGTAATGAAAGATGTTACGTAAATCGTATATTACCTGTACTCCTGAAAAAGCATGTAAGTCTTTTATGCCCTGTCTGAAATTTCTTAAATGCAGAAATATTGCCTACTTGTTTAAAATTCTTTCCTTAACTGGAACAAGTCATCTTTACCCTTTGGCTTGATTATTATTATTATTTGCTGTCTGGAAGATGTCATATGCTCAAATCTAGATCCTCACCATGATTAGATAACTCGTGTTACTCCCTTGTTTCATCAATCTAGGTTATTGGTTCATAGCTAGTTAGACCAAATCCTGAAGGTTCATAACCTGTAGCCTTCTTAAAATTGTAATTGCTGTGGTTCCATTCTTTAATTTTTAAAAGCAGTTTTGCCACTTGAAACCTCAAGAAATTTGAGGAAGTCTGTGGATGCATGAGAACACTATTTAGCCTCGGCTGCTGCTTTTATTGCTTAATGAAAACCCCTGTTCCTCTGGGGTATCATTTGCATTTCATTGCCATATAATAATTAGTTGAATTGTTTGAGTTTGAACTTTGAATCGATTTATATTTTATGGAAGCCAAGTCAAACCTCTTCACATTCAGATCTAAGTAATACTATTAAGTTTTAATCAATTTACGGATTGTTTAGGGTATTTTGTTACCCCCTGCAAAGTATTTAGTTTGCTTCTTTTTGTTGCAGGCTGTTCAACTCAGCAAGTTTGACTACAGGCTTGCAAACAGGTTGGATACAGAATATCAGAAACTGAGATGTAGAGTTAATTACCATGCTTTAAGGTTTACCAATCCAATATTTTCAATGGGTGAAAAATTGGTTCATCGAATGAGGATGAGAAGCAAGCACTATATTGCATTGCACCTAAGGTAGTATTCACATTTGAATTTGATCCTATATAGCCTGTACGTGATCACAAAAAGAGTTAACCCACAGATGCCCTCAGGCGCTGATGAAAATATCTTCGGTTTATGTTAATAACAAAAGTACCGTCAAAATGTTTAAAAATGTGATAGTAGGACCTAGATGTGAAGAAAGACCATCTCCGATAACGTAAACGATTGAGGTGGCAACCGACAATGCTTATGTGGCTTCCGTTCGGCGGACATGTTGTTTGCCAGATCAGCATTTCCGTTAATAAAGATGACTTTTTGTCACATTTATGTACTTTTGTCATGTGTTTAAATATTTTGAGAGTATTTTTGTTGATAATATAAATCAAGGCATTTTTGTTGGCGACCGAATAATTTGCTGGTATTTTTGGTGTTAATCCCTACTAAAAATCTCAGGTATATTGTAGCACAAATGCGAGTCTCTCTGCTTTTAGCAAGCATTTTTTTCTTGTGAATATTCCTGCCGATTTTTTTTTAACCAAATGTGCTATCTAAACATAATCTTATGATATCCAATTCCATCTATTTGTCCTATTTTGAAACAAAAGAGTAACCAATATCATGTAGGATTGTTGTTCTTACTAGAATGCGGTATTTGCAAGTAGTCAAGTATTACAAAGTCAAATTGGGCCAGTGGCCAGCCATCCTCTCTAACCATGCTATTGGAATATCTGACCACCAATGGGACAATTGCTGTGAAAGAGTTTGATTGACATGATTGCATTAACAAAGATTTTGTTTATTGAAACGTGGACAAGTAGCAATGACTTTTTTGTGTTGCTGCAGTTAACTAGGTGAAATAACTATTGCCAGAGTTCATTAATCTCGCTGAATTTTTTCTACAGGTTTGAACCTGATATGCTTGCATTTTCTGGATGTGATTATGGTGGTGGAGAGAAGGAGCAAAAGGAACTGGGCACTATAAGGAGGAGATGGAAAACACTGCATGTAAGGCTTGCATGTTTAATGTTGTTACTCATTACAAACCTCAATTATTAGGAGATCTTGAAAATTCCATAATGTATTATTGTATTATTTAGTCTTCTACTTTGTATGCTTGACAGCACATGCAAGCACATGATAGTGGTAGTCAATATTAATTTTGTTAGAATTATACCGGAGATAAAACCCAACTGGATGTTTTTTCAGAAAATGAGTTTGGGCACTGGTGTAGCGGTGTTAATGACTGATTATTTGTTTGTAGCAAAAGGCATAATGTTGTGAATAGAAAATCTTTCTATGTTTGCATTTGAAAGTTTATTCAGAATTATGGATATAGACTATAGACTAGTAAAAACAATTGAGAAATATTGAAATGCAGAGAAGCAATCCTGATAGGCAAAGGAGACAGGGGAAATGCCCGTTAACCCCAGAAGAAGTTGGACTCATGCTAAGAGCATTGGGGTATGGCTCTGATGTTCATATATATGTTGCATCAGGGGAAGTATATGGAGGGGAGGAAACATTGGCACCTCTCAAAGCATTGTTTCCCAATTTCCACTCAAAGGACACCATTGCTACGAAAGAAGAATTAGAGCCATTTTCTCCATTTTCTTCTCGCATGGCTGCACTTGACTTCATTGTTTGTGATGAAAGTGATGTATTTGTGACAAACAACAATGGTAATATGGCTAAAATATTAGCTGGAAGAAGGTATGTCAGGTTTTTTCTTCTCCTGTTTATCGTTACTAACGTGCTGCCTGATCAACTTTTTGAGCACTTCTTTGTAGGAGATACTTTGGGCACAAGCCTACCATTCGTCCAAATGCAAAAAAGCTCTACCGTTTGTTCTTGAACAGAAACAATTTGACTTGGGAAGTTTTTGCTTCTAGTGTCCGTACTTTCCAGAAAGGCTTCATGGGGGAGCCAAAGGAAGTTAGACCAGGTAGAGGTGGGTTTCATGAGAATCCATCTACCTGCATATGCGAGGATTCTGTAACCAAAGTGGAGAAAATATCTGGACCTAGAAAATATGGGAAGGATAACACGAATAGGAAAAATGTAACAAATAATGATCAGGATGTGGATGATGAGTCTGAATGGCCTGACATGGATGATGATGAAGATCAGGGTGATGAGAAGGGGATGTTCAATGAAACAATTTCGGACTATGAAGCTCTGAACTCTGAGGATCCTGAGTTGGAAGAAATTCTGTCAGATTAGTGAAAGGTCCTTTTTAAGGACAGCTGTCTTCTTGACGCTTCCATTGTGATTTGTTGCCGCCTCATGCTGCCTTCAGCTGCTGCTGCTGCTTGAGAGTTGCATCATATATAAACACAAGAAACAGAATGATATAATTAAAAAAAAATGAAAAGGAAAAGAACTCCCATATGTCTTGCTCAATACTGGCTTCGTAGGGACATAATTGCCTATTTTCATGCTGAATGGAGTGTCTGGATGTCAATTTAAATCTGAAGGGGTCCGAGATCAAATATAACCAATAGAGGAATAGGAGGAAATCTAGCCAGCATATAGCTGCAGAAAGAAAATGAGTTTGGTTGTCTTTATAGAAATAGGGAAATCACTACAGTTGATAGGCGGTGTATATCTTTATTCAGAAAATTTGTTATAGGTGATAGACTTTGTAAATCTTTCAATTTTTTTTAACCCCCTATTGTTGGGGTAGATTTTGTCAAAATTTTCCGCCTGGAACGGGATGCTAAGTGTTCTTTTTAGTCTTTCTATCATTGTGTTGTCTTCATGGGTGATAATTTGGTCTTGATTCTGACTAGTGCATGCCCCGTGCAGCGACGCATGGGAATGCTAAACTAAATCACCTTTATCAGTTAATATAATAGAAGTCATACTAAAATTACAATAACACATGTATTATCATTCTTAATTACACATGTATTATCATTCTTAATTTTTTTATTAGATATGTGTCACGCATAATTGTACATTATACCTTCACACACCAAATAAAAATAAAGATATTATATAATTTATTTATATTTTAAATAACTTAATCTAAAAATTATATATGAAAAATTCTTATAAATAATAATAGAAACATGTAATATAAATTACAAATATAAAAAAAATACCAAAATTGATAAATTATAAATTTTTACATCTCATTCTCCTCAAAATGTTATTAAATATTATATAGCTATATGATGTTAAATTTAATGTTAATTTATATAATTATATGAATTCTTATTAGTATAAGTAATTTATCAACTCAAAAAATACGGCACCCTATTATATTATAAAACATCAATCTACAGTCCTCGCTTCACTTCAATACTTATGTTTGCTTTATTCTTTGTGCCACAATTTGTTAAAGCCATCCACTATACCTATTCATTCTTATTGTTTAGTGTCTTTTATTCTCACTTTTTTCTTAGTTTATACTTCCTTTTACATTTGAATTCAACACACAGCATTTTGAAACTCTTATGCTGTGATTATGGTCTTATTTCTTAAAAACCGTTGTTCCCAACTTGTTACACTTACACCATTAATCCAATTCACCGTAATTTTGTTATCCAAAAATAGTTTCAACTCCTGTTTCTGTAAATCCGCCTCCTCCACCATAAATTAGATCTCGCTTAATCCAACCAACAACATATCTCTCTCTTCTTGCTTTTAAAGATTAACTCAACGTGTAGAATAATATGTTCTAATGAATGAAGTAGTAAAAGAAAGAACTATTTTAATATTTTAGGAACAAACATTTAAAAAAAATTTTAAAAATTCTTTAAATGCATGATATAAATAATTTTTAACACTGTCTTGAATACGATGATAAAATTTTAAATAAGGATGTAATTAATCAGTTATAAATATAATCCCGACAAAATAATCCATAATAAAAATCTATAAATTTGACCAAAAAAACGTGACTACCTTGTATGATTTGTTTTTAAATTAAAAAAAAAAAGTAAAACGGATAAGCGAAAGAAGTTGTTCTAAAAATGAACAATTAAAAAAAACTCAATCCCAACCTCATTTATTCCCATGCCATGCAAACCAAATCAATTAAAAAAATTCATGACATATCACAAAATTTAGAACTTTAATTGACCTCTTTAAATTCTTACAAATGGTTTTAAATAATGAAGTATGTTAGTAATGAACAAATAATCAAGTCACAAAAATAATGCAGATACTAACTCTGACTAAGCATGTTTAATAGTCATATTTACGGATAATTTCAGATAAATACTAAAAGTGAAAGCAACCACGTATAAAAGAAAATTAAATTTAATCTCTTCTCTAAGGCTCAATTAACTTGATCTGTATTCCTCTCACTTATATCCAATTATAATCGTCATCCATGACCTATTATATTTGTGTTTGTACGTAATGGGCTGAACCTGAAAAAAGAAAATAATGCACAATAAGAATATTTAAAAAAGAAAAATTGCAGAATCTTATAAATATGCTAACATCACCAAAATTAATATTGTACTACACATTTTTTTTGAGCTTTTTTGTACCTATAATACACCGATGCTATCAAATTTTTCTAACACATTTACACAAAATTAAAATTCAATCATACACTCTGAATCACCTAAAAGCCATATAAATACAATAAGAATTGATATATGTGATTTGATCCAAGATTCACATGAACATTTTAATGTTGTCTTTATAACATGATAAGGTTAGAATAAAAATCAAAATATAGAATAAAATATATTGTACAGAAAGAAAAAATAGAGAGATAATTAAGTCATTCAACAGCTAAAAATGAAAAGTAAATAAACAAATAATAGTAATAATGAATAAATTGAGTAAAAAAATGATGAAGAGAAAATAAAAGAAACAAAAACATATTTTATAAGTTTTGCAATATATTATCACCAGAAATTTGGTACATTATTACTCCCTAAGCTATCCTTGATTTTGCCTGAGTAATACCGAATTAGAAAAAATACTAAAATCAGGAGAAAATATTAGTGCAAATACAAATTATGCATCTACTTAATAGAATTTTAACTTTATTTTATTATAGTTTAGGAACCACAATAATGGAGACAAAAAATAGATCTTTAGAATAGTTAAAAGACAACTAAAAACCAAATTTTTTCAGTTTATTGATCATCTTCCCCCTCTTAATTCATTAAAGATGACTTACAATACATGTTGACCTCGACTTCTGAAGTCATAGATTTCACTTCTATAATTTAACTTAAAAATTTCTATTAAAAATACAGTCTCTGCATCTTGAACGTGTAATACTGCTATTTGATATTGATTCTTATACTTCATATTTTCATTCATTAAAAAGCCTTATCATTTATAATTATTTGTCAAATCACCTTAGAAAAGCTCATATAAAAAAAGAGCAGAAGCACGTAATAAGCCAAGCATTAACACGAAATTCAATCAAATAAATGTATTTTAGTAAACAAATAAATTTCTATTACTTGGTCTACAGAATAATTTGCAATTTCTCTTCCCCGTTCGTTTTCATGAACTCCGCATAAAGCATCTAGTATTTAGAGTAGTTGGCACACATAATCAGCTATCTTTCATAAAGTTTCACAACTTATGAGAGTTATAGAAATAGAAGATTTTGTAGCCATTAGTTTTCAGCAATAAATAAATAATTAAAATGAAAAAGTTGGTAATGTTTATTGAGAATATTATGCAAAAAATAAATATGACCTCGTTAAAAACAAAAATCATATTTTGGTGACATCCCACAATTTTTAATTTGCAAAAAAAAAAAAATCTAAAAGTGATTGAAGATTTTTCTTTAAAAACTTTATGAGGTGGCTATGCTAAAAATAATAAAAGATAGAGTGAATACTCCATTCGACCCCTGACAATTATCTCGAAAGGACAACGAGGCCCAAAAAAAAAAAAACATCCAATCCGGCCCCTGATAATTTTTTTTGGGACTGATTAGCCCCTATGCCAAAAAAAATAACATTAAACTTTTTTTGGTACAAGGGCCTCGTTGTCTTTTCGAAGTAATTGTCAGGGGCCGGGTTGGGTTTTTTTTTGTCAGGAGTCGGGTTGGGATTTTTTTTTGTCAGAGACCTCGTTGTCTTTCGAGGTAATTGTGAGGGGCTGATTTGGATTTTATTCTAAAAGATATGGTGTATACATTGTCTTGGAAACTCCTTTGTCAAGAACTTCGTTATACTGTCAAAACATGAAATTCAAAACCAATAATCAAATAAGGCCCTTGCTGGTGTAATAATGTATAAATTACTTTAAAAATGAAAAGTCAAAATCTGAAGAGTTAGTTAACGTGTATTTTCTATCCCTTTATACTCATCAAATGCTCTAAAAATCTAATTCCATTGATTATTGAAGCTTATGCCATATAATTTGAACAAAAATAAAAAATTTCTAAAGCTGACACAACATAAACTGTATAATACATTAATAGACATAATCAATCAAAACATAGTACTCCCAATACATAATCAGTTGCATGATCAAATTTCCAACCAAGTAATAAGAAGGCATGATACATGGTATATGAAATAAAATATCATTCAATAACTAACTATTGGCTTCTAAACAACACACTGAATCAAGTAATAAGAAGCACAAAAAATAAAAAAATGACTATTTAAAAATTAAAACAAACCTACATGAAATTAGTTTTATTGTTTTCAATGGATATGATTCGGTATACTCGAAAGACACCTTGGGTACAATATTGACGATCTAACAAGGATGATTCTCAGTAAATTTCTACTTACTGCTCTCATCTTTTATGGAATCGATCCCCTTTTACTTTTTTTGAATATAAATCAATGATGAAATTCTAAATTAAGAAGGAATGTTACCATACAAATAAAATAAAATAAAATAAACTAATAATTTTCTATGAGAAGTATCAATTTGCTATTTTATAGAAAAACAAAAACAAAGAATAAATCAAATGTTTACCACAAAAACAGAGTACCTAAAAATAATTATCAAATTTGTCTTATCACGTGCTTTTGTAAAGTAGAAGTGTGCCATAGTCATTCACTTATCATTAAGGGCCTGTTTAGAAAACTCTAGAAGTAGCTTTTTTTAACTTTTGACTTATAAAAAGTAGTAGTATTAATGTCGGGTGCAATTTTCAAAATCAAATTACAACTTTCTAAGAAGCTATTTTGGAGTTTATAGAGAAGTTAAAAAAAATGACTTCTCTCATAATACTTCTACTTTTCATTACATTTCTTTAAAATAAGCATTTTTAGAGTTAAAAATCCAAACACAAAATAACTTATTTATAAGTTACTTTTAACAGAGTCATTTATTGTTTATCAAAAGGAGCTTAATTAAGTTAGTTACCCAAACTGGACCTAAACAAAAGAGAAGTGTTTGGTCATATAAATATTTTTTTAATAAATTAACATGATTCTAATTCTTAAAATTGATGCAGGATTTTATTTTTTAAGACAAAAAAAAAAAAGAAAAAAACATGTAAACTAAGCTTTTGCATTATACTTGTAATTTTGGATGTTCATTTGCTAAAGCATCTACTTAGAGTGATTTGTCAACTTTTTACTTGCTTACTAATTGCATCATAATTAATACACCAAGGTGTAAAAATCTATTTTGATAAACTCATGACTCATGAGTGCATCCATCAAAAGCATAGTTAATATAAATGTCTCTTTTTAGAATAGTAGAAAATCTGGAATAATTTACATATGATCAAAGAATTCATATTTTATAAGAATAGAAAAAAGAACAACATATTACATTGAGTGCACAACTAATTCTCTTATATAATCAGAGACTATAAATATAAGAGACAGCAAAAAAATTATTTTAGAACTCACATTATCTGATATTGACAGAGACTTGAATAAAGGTGATAGAGAACCGTGCATTAAGTTGTTGTAGAAATTGTGAGAAGGCCATTTTAACATTATATTCTTGATTGTTGATCAATGGAAGGGTAATATACATGAATAGAAGATAATACTTCAATATTACTTCATGTTGGTTCTGACTCTAACAAATATTTTGAGCTCATTCCATTATCAAATGCAGTTACCTATAAATAAACACACACAAAATAAAATAAAATACATCAGTTAGTAGAATTATCAAAACTTATAGTGCAAATCTCAAAAAATAGTGAACTCATAAACTAACCAGATTAGTTTTTGATTCTTCAAGACCAGAAAATAAGTCCAAAATTTCTATCTTTAGCAGCTGCTTGTCTTCTGAGTTTTGCTGCCTGTACAAAATTGTTGGTTTAAAATATCTATGACTATACACTAAGCAAGCACATAAGAAAAGAAACCAAATATAAATAAAGTTTCAATTTGCAAATACAACAACCAAATTAAATTAAAGCAGGTTCTAGCTAGCTGCTCAATAACTAAATTCTCTATCAAACTTTGAGAATTGAATATGTGAACCATATTTGATCTTCAAAAGTATAGGGCATTCAATGAGATTTGAATTAGAAGTATTATTCACACACATGTAAATGCCGAGTTCCTATTGCACTCATTCTTGGAGTAAAACTTGTTCCGTGCCTCTTTTATTTTATAGCACCTTAAATGCTCTCTATGTTGTAAACTCTATCATCTAATTCAATCCCTACGACACATTTTCATCCAATCATTACAATATGTTTCACTAATTTAATGAAGGTAAAATGATAAATTATATTTAATAATTCTTAACTTGGCAATATTATTACATACATGAATAAAAAAATAAAATAAAATATTCAATCACTAAAAACAAAGCAGTGTGTAACACCTTACCACACAAAGTTTTATACCTAGGATGTAAAACAGAGGATTCTTATCAGTGAACTTCACACCAGAGCGTGTTTTTCTCTTAATTGATCCTCTGTGATGTACCAACACTACAAAACTCTCCTCACTAGCCATTTTGTCACTCTAATGAGATCAATTCACGTTCACACCATATATATACACGTCTGGCCCTGTATAATTCGAAATAGCATAATTCGAATTACTAAGAGTAGCGTGTGTGTAATTTGAATCACCTTAATTCAAATTAGTGTGTGTAATTCAAATCAGGTTGATTCGAATTAGTGTTTGTGTGTAATTCAAATCAGTGTGATTCAAATTACATTAAATGTTTAATTCGTATTTAACTAATTCGAATACGTATAGATGTGCTTCTGGTTGATTCTTGTATCAATTCTCAATTTGGCTGATTTGTACAATTTTAGTGTGTCATTGGCTTATTTCAACGTTTTACCCCTAAATTAATGAACGACTCTCTATATATTGTTTTATTCTCTATCCCAAAGTAGACGTTGATTTTCGAGAAAATATTATATATATGGTTCTATATCTAGTTCGGATACGTCTCAGTCCTATATATATATAATTGGTGTTTGTTTTCACATACTAAGATTGGAAAATTATGATTTAGTATTGTAGTTTGGGACATAAATTTTTAATTTTTTTAATATTTTTAAAAAATAAAGATACAGAGAATTAAAATTTTTAAAAATCGAAATTACAATTTTAGTAATATTTTTTATAATAAATTTAACTAAGAATATTTATTTTATTTTTATATTTATTTTGAATAAAACAAATACTAAAATATAATTTAATCATATATATTTTACACTAAATATAATATAAAAATTTAATTTATTTCAATTTTTTAATTTTTGTTTTTCAATCTCTATCTTATAGAGTAACATGCAAACAAAATTAAGTGAGTTGGAATTCCATCGAAAATATTCTTTTGAGGAAGAGACGCATATCTGATTTCCCATCTGGCCAAATCTATGCATCGTTTCCATTGCCATCATCCTAAATCATGATGCCTTCGTTCACCAAAAAAAGTATCACAATGCATTCGTAATAACTTTAGGATTATCTTTTTTGTCATTTTAAATTAATTACTTTTGCACTTACTGAAATCAAATTATGATCTTTGGATTCATTCATTCAGCTTTGCATGATAAATCATAAAGTTAAGGCTCTTTGCCTCATGCTTTGCACAATAATGATTAGTATTTATGGCTAATTTGAAAACTAGAGAAAATTAACGGAATTATACTCCAGTTTCAATATAGCCACACAAAATATCTACTGTGGTCGTGGTTTCCCTTGCATTACTGATTGAATATATATATTATATTCAATAAAAAAATATTATATGTATACAAAAAATTAATATTATGTATTTTAATATAAATATATGAAAAATATTAAAAAATTATTAAAATTTATTATTTTAGACCATAAATTAATTATCAATGTTTAAAAGTGTGAATTAAAATATATTATTGAATTACTAAACTAAAACAAATTCGATTGATGATTAAAAGTGATGATAAAAAATATTAATTTTTAATTGTTTTCCAGTATTTTTAAAATATATATTTATTTTTTATATATATTTTATATGTATGATTGATATTTAGTGTATATTTAATATGATTGATATATAATGTATAAATTTAACAAATTTAGATTGATAATAAACTTATTCGTTTAAATAAGTGTTGATATTTAAATTTTGTTTTGTATATATAATAATTTATTGGCCGAATAGATTCTTAAGTGGAAATTAATTATTGGCATATTGGATTAATTAAGGGTATAAATTTAAAGAATGTGACACAAACTTTTATACACAAATGTCGGTGTGTGACTGAATAAATGTGCGTATATTTTAGCGGCCCTATTTCACCATTTACATGTAGATGTTAGAATGTAGGATGTAGACGAATTTTAAAAACTAAAAAGTAAAGTACTTTGACCCTAAGTATCAATTATTCAATTAGCATTTTTATGATAGCAAGCAATGGGTATAGGATGTTGTACGAGATTTTGCTGGTACGAATCGAAGAAAGGATCATAGATTTATCGGTGTTAGTGATGATGAGATTGGATTTTTAGAGTGGTAGGAAGTAATATCTATAAACATATGACTTTAAGTTAGAATGAGTCTGTTAAGTTAGAATGAGTCTAAAAAATATAAGTGAGAGTTATGAGTGTATAATATATATAAGAGAGTCTCTTATTTTTTTTATATCAATGTTGTGAGAACCGGATCGATCAATAAATCGGTAAGACAATTAATTTATTGGTTCAATAATCCAACCGAGATTCAATCGGTTTAATAAATATTAAATAAAATTATTAAAAATTAATATATGTAATGCTTGATCATTATCTAGTTGTTCTATATTTAAAAATAAAAATTTCTAATTAGTAACAATTACAATTGACAAACACAAATTTATACAAATTAAATACAGTTACAGTCAATGACTAAATATTGATTGTTGAACAGATTTACAGAAAATTTCTAATCACATCAAGAAGCCAACAATACATGCCGCACCAAAAAGTTTAAAATAGAAAATTATCAATTACATAAGGCATCAAAGTTCAGAAAACAAATTTAGAAGTCAGAATCCATACAATTAGACAATTAAATTAACAATTAACAATCAACAAAATTAATAAGTACCACAAAAAATTAATAGAATTATTTTAAAAGAGAAGGCGAGCTCGGCGATGACAACGACGCGGTGGGAGCTGCGGTGGTCAAACCCGTCGCTGCGGTGGCAATCTGAAAGGGGATGGATCCAAGATGGGAAAAAATTCGAATTTTTGAATTGAGAAAAAAGGAAAAAGGTATTTTAAAAAGAATAGAAAAAGAGGATACCTAATAGGTGAAGCGAGAGGTGGAAGCACCACAAAGAAGAGAGGAGAGGCTGAAGAGGCAACAGAAGAGGGGAAGTGAACTCAGGCACAGAGGAAATCGAAGACAGAGACTTGACGCACAAGAGAGAGAGGGATCGACGATGAAGACAGAGACACGATTTCAGGGTGGCCGACGACGACGAAGACAGAGGCGGCGACACCAACAGCAGCTCCGAGCAGACCTGGCGATGCGAGGTGAAGCGATCCAGGAGAAGAGGATCGCGACGGCGGGACTCGACGCTGGATGAGGAGAAGAGTTCGTTGGCGACGGCGGCGTTGGCCGTTGGCTGCTGCTGCTGGTTGGCTGGGAAAGAGAGAGGCTGCTAGGGTTTCGTCTTCTGTGGAGCTCAGAGAGAGAGAGAGGAGCTGGGTGGGGTGTGTGTGTGAGAGAGAAGAGCGTTTATCTTTATCCGTTGTTTATGTTTTTTTTTTCAAAATTGAAAATCGGAAAAAACTGTCCGGTTCACCGGTTAACCGCCAGTTTGACCGATTTTTTATTGGTTTTTTGTCAGACGATTTTTTATTTCAACCGAACTGGCTAGAAGACCGATTTCTGGTTAATCCAGTTGAACTGATCGGTCCGGTTTGGTTTTTAGAACAATATTTTATATAATTTTTGTCTTGTTATCTTATCTTATTTTTTAAGATAATAGAGGTATTTAAATTTAAAAGTTAGTTGGTGATTATTGATTTTTTACCAATTTGGACTGTAAAAAAGATTTGGATTTGAGAATCTGGTCATCGTTTGGCAGTTTTAGAGACTAGCATGTCAGACTCATAATAGATGTGTTTTGTTATTGTGATATGACTATGGAAATAATATAATTTTGGAGAGTGAAACTGTTTCTGCTCCAAGCAAGGTCACGAGCCGGTGAAGTGAAAGAACTGGAGATCTCAACTTCGAAGGTTATAAAATCAGGTCGGGAGGACAACCTGCAAGACACTTCGATACTAAAGTCAGTAGTGTATGAGGTAGCAAAGAATTTTTTCGTGTGTTTACCTGTTGCTGGACTCTTCCTTTTAACTCCTGTCTTTGGAGGTTGTCGTTTTCCAGCATTTAGTGCTCATTATAGTTGGGGTTCAGCGGTTACAAGATCGGGTGATCCGGCCGTTGCTGTTATCCCGTGAAGTCGGCTACGACCTCGATTGCTTCATCGGTTATGTTATCTTTTCCCCGGAACAGAAACATTTATTATCTTTTTAGTTTTTATATAATTTTTATCGATTGGTGTTTATTTATCAAGAACCCTAACAAAGTAGGTAAAATTTCATTCCTACATTTGTTATTTATGTCACGATCTTTTATAAATTGATACAAGTTTTACATAATAAATTAACATAAAAATATAACGTGTCTATTATTTATTATCATAGAAATCTAATTAATACTTTTTATTTTTTTAATGACTAATTAATTCAAGGGAGCCACTCAAATAAAGACGCTTAAAACGTCTTTTTTTTAAAGATATTTTTTAGTAATTAAAATTTAACATATATAATCGATTAAACTGTGTTATTTTTGTTAAAATTAGGTCAGATAAATTAATTTGACCGAAAAAATAGTGAATTAAATCTTGAAGTGGTCTAAATATTATTTTTTATAAAAAATTACTACAATATCTTTATTATAGAAAATGACTAAAATACTCCTATTTTATATATATATATATATTGAGAATTCTAAATTCTAGCCCTTTACTTCTCTGCCGTTATAGAATTAGGATTTAGAATTTTCAAAATTAATAATATATATATATATATAATAAGAATATTTTAGTCATTTTTTATAATAAGAGTATTATAGTTATTTTTTATAAAAAATAATATTTTACTTCTCTGCCGTTATAGGATTAGGATTTAAAATTTTCAAAATTAATAATATATATATATATAATAAGAATATTTTAGTTATTTTTTATAATAAGAGTATTATAGTTATTTTTTATAAAAAATAATATTAACTTAAACTGACTATTTTTCGGTCAAATTAATTTGTCTAGTCTAATTTTAACAAAAATAACATACTTTAATTGATTATATATATATATATATATATATATATATATATATAATTTTAATAATTAAAAAACATATTTAAAAAAACGTTTTAGACTTATTTATATAAGCGACTCTCTTAATTCAAAGTCAATCTTCAAGAATGTAATTATCTTTTTACTCAAGAATAAAAGATATGAAAAAGTTGAGTGTGTGTGTGAGAGAACGTAAAAGGTTAGTAGTAGCAGCAGTAGAGAGAATAAAGAGTACATAGGCATAAGGATAGAAGGAAAGGACCACGAATAGCAATGAACAATAATTGAATTAGGAGTTAGGAGGAAGAGAGACGTTGCATTGGCAGTACCCGCCACTTTTGGAAGTTAATGGGTAAACATAGAAATTAGAAAGAGAGGCCCACCCCTCAAGCTAGTCATAATAAGTCAATATGCTATCCTAACATACACTTGAATGCTATTAATCATATTAATAATCACCGTTATTCACTACTAGTACTACCAGTTAGTATCGAATACAGCAACAAGGCTCCCCTTCCGCTTCCATTCCCATTCCCATTCCCAATCCATGTAAGTGAATGTAATGTAATAGAAGTAATAGTAACATTCATTCCAATTCAAATTCGACATTTTATAATTCCAAGGAAAGCAAGACAGGGGTGATGGGTTGCAACGCCTCAAGAGTGGATGGACTTCCGGCGGTGGCTCTGTGCCGCGAGCGCTGCAACTTGCTGGACGAGGCCCTCCGCCAGAGCTACGCTGTGGCTGAAGCACACGTGGCACACATGCAGTCCCTCAAAAATCTTGGCCTCGCTCTCCACACCTTCTTCCGTCACTCTGAAACATTACCATTACCTCCTTATTCTAATTGCCATCAACATGTGCACTCTTCCTCCTCTGCCTCCTCAGGCTCAGTGGATGAGGATACAGATACAGATACGGATACGGATATGGATATGGATACGAATAAAATATCCCACTTGTTCAACCAAAGCACTACCCGTTATGATTCCTCACCTCCTCCTCCTCCTCCGTCACCGCCGAGCACCTCAGAATGGGATTTCCTCAACTTCTTTGACACTTCTTTCGACAAATACCATCTCCCCTACACTACTCCCAACCCGCACACTCCTACTCCTACTCATCATCATCACACTCATAAAGGAGAAGCCAAGCAGCAGAAGCTAAAGCAGAAGGAGGATGGTGCTGACGCTGCTGCTGCTTCTTCCAAGGAAAAGACTTCAACTTGGAACAAGAAAGAATCGGAGGATCCTTTCGCCAAAGGTAGTAGTTTCTCTGAGGCAATGAAAGAGATTCAGCTTCTTTTTGAGAAAGCATCTGATTCGGGAAACCCAATCTTGGAAATGTTGGACGTTGGCAAACTTCGGTACCATCGCAATATAGCCGTTAATCCAGGTACTCATTATCACCTATGGCTGCGGCTACCCACTCCTGTGTTGTGTATTTTGTTTATCAATTTCACAGATTATAATAAATCAGATGAACAAGTTTTGAATTAAAAAAGTGAGTTTTCTTTTTTTTTTTTGGGGGGGGGGGGGGGTGTTCAGTTGGTTGCAAGTTGATGCAGGTATTTACTAGTCCTTCAACGCCTGTCACGGTCCATTGCAGCATGCAATCATCCCTCTTGGTTGGTCGGAGATCAATGGGATCCGAGAATGTTTGCTCTACTCTAAACAAGCTATGTATGTGGGAGAAGAAGCTCTACGATGAAGTCAAGGTATATATGCACCAACCAACCATGTGTGATGAGTTGATTTGTTAATACTGCAATGAACTAACGCGGCTATTTCATTTCAGGGCGAGGAGAAATTGCGCATAATCCATCAGAACAAGTGTAGGCAGTTGAGGCGCATCAGTAAAAAAGGTGCTGATGCTCACAAGATTGATTCCCTGGAGACCATGATTGCTCTTCTAGCTACCAAAATGAAAATATCTATCCAAGTAGTTGACAACATATCTAACACCATATGCGACTTGAGGGAGAACCAGTTATGGCCGCACATCAGCACTTTCCTCTTTAGGTATATACTCTGAACCCTCTTTTCTCTAGATGCTGTTTGCTAGCTATATTGATACCCCTTAGCTAACACTGGTTCATATTTGTGAGAAAAAGGTTTCTTCGAATGTGGAAAGACATGCTAGAATGTTACAAACGACAGTGTAGGCAGATTGCTGAAGCGAGGAGTTTAGATACCTCCTTCAACGAAAAGCTCAGTAATTCTCATCTCTATGCAGCAATAAAACTCAAATCTGAGATTAAGAACTGGACTCTAAGCTTCTCAGATTGGATATACGCCCAAAAGTCGCATGTCAAAGCGTTGAATGGCTGGCTAGTAAGATGCCTAATGCATGATCTTGAAGAAACAACAGCAGTACCACCCTTTTCCTCTGGTGGGATTGGTGCACCGCCTCTGTTTGTCATCTGCAGCAAATGGTCACGGGCAATGGATGATCTATCGGAGAAGGAAATGGTGGAAGCCGTCAACGGATTCATCCTCAGAGTGAATGAGATCTTGGATAAGCATATCTCAGACCCTCGTCAAAAAGCAACATTGGACAAGGAACTGGAGAGACAAGTGAAAATCTTGGAGAGGCAGGAGCAAAAGATGCACAAAGTGATTCAGTCTCGGGAGATAGAGATGGGTAGAGGGGATGCTGTGCATCGTGGTGAACTTCTTGCTGCTATGAGCTTGCAGTCAGGTCTCCAACATATTTTTGCTGCAATGGAGAGGTTCACTGCCTCCGCCACTCGTGCATATGAACAATTGTGCCAGCAAATTGAGCTAGACAACCATCTTTCGGGAGATCTCAACAACATTCATTAGTTTTCTTTCGCTTTATTCATATTGCACCATTCGTTGATTCTTGTCGCATTGCATCCAAGGTTTTATATGTCACCTTCGAAGAAAGGGTTGGTTAATTGAAATTTAAATGTTAAGCATTTAAAATAAAATTTAATTTTGATAAAAATATAAAATAATTTTATACGTGCATTCAATTACGTAATGTACCTAAAAATAACTACCTTTCACATTAATATGTACCTAAAAATAACTACCTTTCACATTAATAGTGTGAATGGTTATCGAAAAAAACAGATGTGATTGTATGTTCGATGCATTAAAATTAAACTTCTTAATGTTTATTTGAAATGAATAAAATAAGGTCCGACATGTAAAAAAGACAGAACTCAGAAGCAAAGATTAAGAGAGATAGTATCACTTAAGTAAAGGCAAACAAAACTATAAAGTGAAACCTAAAATGTATAGTGCAATCTTTGTATTGAACTGGGTGTGAATGGAGGACAATGCACAACTTTTCCAGACGCATTCATCCCACAAATAAATGTCTCTGCTTCTAAACCATTTTATATAACTTTCGACTTCTTGCTTTGATGATGAAGTGTATTGACCGAATTGTTAAACATGTGTACTGCTCTTATGATACAAACAAGAACAAGATTTGTGCTGATTGGTAGGGAAACAAGGTTGGGCCTTAGGCAACATAAAGCTCAGCTTGGCCATCAATGAAGAGGCTCATGAACTCTTCGCCATCGACGGTTTCCTTTTCAATGAGAAGCTGGGCAAGCTTGTGAAGGATGTCGATGTGGGTGGTTATGATTTGCTTAGCCCTCGAATAGGCTGTTTCCACTAGCTCCCTCACCTCTGCATCCACAACATCGGCAGTTGCCATGGAGTAATCCTTTTGCGTTGACATCTGCGGTTAGTTAAGAATAACATAGGTAATAGTGAGAAATGAAAGCATGTCCAAGAATGACGACACCGATGAAAATGTGATCTAGGTACCATACCTGTTGGCCCAAGAATGGATTACCACCAGGGCCGCCAATAGCAACTTGTCCAATCTTCTTGCTGAACCCGAATCTCTCAACCATCTGCCTTGCCACCCTTGAAACTTGCATGAAGTCATTTGAAGCTCCCGTCGTCACATTTTCCTCCCCGAATATTACCTCTTCTGCAACCCTGCATGCATTCATTGTTTCGGTCTGAGTGAGTGAGTGACCATAAAATACCACCACCATGTTTCATAAAGTTTTAATGTGCTTTTTCATAAAATATTAATATTTGCTTATTCTATTTTGACTCAGTCAACAGATTCACCTACTGCCAAACTACACGAGGAGAGATAGAGAGGATGATGATGCTTCCCGGAACACGCAGGGCATAAGGAAGGAAGACACTGCCACAGATTAGATAGATAATCTCCCAATCAACCCACTTCCAGAAGCTCATGCTCAACACGTCACTCAGTCAAACTCAAATATTTTCCACACCAAACCCTTTTTCTTTAAGATAATGGCACATGTTACACGAAATATTTATTTGTTTTCTACTTTTGTTAAATCCAAGTTTACAATTGCATTGGAATTCTGAGAGGAAAATAAAAATTAAAAAAACTGTATTTTAATTGTAACAATAATTAATAAAAAATTAAGAAGTTAATTAGTTAATCTCCCAAAACATGTCAGTGGCTGCCGCCTTTAGAATATACTGCTTTCCCCAAAATTCAGAGTCAGGGATCATGCCCTACGTTCACACTTTTGACTCAATACTAGGTATAAACTATAAACCACTAAAAAATAATAAAATGCACTTAAAAAAAAAAGAAGGAAAAAAAAAAAAAAACAAATACAACCACCATAAATACCAAGTAACAACACGTTCGTTTCCTTCCCCTCAACTGTCCAATTTCTTGTCCTCCTATATGGCCATTGGTCATGAACTAAACCATGTCTGCCCCAAATGACTGGTTACAATTCTACAACCAAAATTTCCCTTCCCAAGGTAATCCTTCAATTCCCGTCACCGCAGCAACCCCCACCACTGCCACTGCCACCACCAGCCCTCTACCAGGGATGGGGATGATGGTGAATTCGGGTTCACCACCAACATCATCCCCAAATCTAAGCCCAGAGGGCCGGGTCTCAAAGCCTGCACGGCGCCGATCACGGGCCTCACGGCGAACTCCCACCACTTTGCTGACCACAGACACCACAAACTTCCGTGCCATGGTGCAGCAATTCACCGGAGGCCCAAACGCTCCCTTTGCACCAACAGCATCCCCAGCTGCACCATCAGGGCTGCCAAATCTGCTGGGTCTTGGGTTCGGGTCACGCCCTGTCCCAGCTGTAAACTCTTCAACGCTCATGGTTTCACCCCCAGCTGGTTACCTTCTACAGCAGCAACAACACCATCAAAATCTCTTTCAGCCACAAAACCAACAGTTCATGTATAGTGGTAGCACACAAGGTGGAGGTGACAACACGTTTTTCCAGAGACTAAGCAACCCGACAAGACCCTCTGACCATGATCATGAGGTTTTGATGGATCATGAACATGGAGGACGATTCTTCCCAAGTAGTTCTTCTTGATGAGTAAGTTCCTGTAGAGAAACCACATCCTATCCTAGTCTATGTTTCAATAGGAACACGGATAGCAGTTTTCCTTGGTGATGTTTGATAGTGACATAAAGCAGACAATTAGGTGCTAACTTGGGGAGAACGGTTGACCAACCAATGTATAATATTATAGTTATCTTCCAATTTAGGACTTATTTTATTATTTTTATTTTCATTAGTTCTGTAATTTGGGGTTTTCTTACATGGAATTGGGCGCTACTTCTAGAAACCTTTGGTGGCGCTGCCAAAACTTTTTATCTATTTTTTCTTCTTTCTATAATTATTAATCATGAGTTTGTGTACTTGCTCCTTTTGTTTTCTGAATAAAGCTAACTAGTTTAAAACCATGGTTAAAAATCATGCTAAAAAATTATCAAAACCCATCCATGGGTTCAAACTACGAGGTGGTGTGATAGTAATTATCAAACCCCAAAATCACATATGCAATGGAGCAATGGTCTACTAACCTTCCTCCTAGAGCAACTGCCATCTGATTTTCCAAGTAGCTTCTACTGTACAGTCCAGACTCAAGCCTCTCTTCACTGGGAGCAAAAAATGTGAGACCACCAGCTTGGCCGCGAGGAATGATTGAAATCTTCGCCACGGGATCATATTCGGGCATCAAAGCACCCACTAGAGCATGGCCAGCCTCTGAAATTAATAATGAAAAAATTGTTTATGACCCAAGAATAAATTAAAAGCAGCAAAGCTTAGCTACGTAACACACAATAAATAATACAAACCATGGTAGGCTACTAATTTCTTCTTCTCATCTGAAACAACTGCATTTTTCTTTTCTGGTCCAGCAATGATCCTCTCAAGGGCATCAGATATCTCATCTTTACTTATTTCCTTAAGGTCACGCCTTGCTGCAAGAATAGCTGCTTCATTCATCAGATTCTGCAAGTCGGCCCCGGTGAATCCTGGGGTTCTTCTTGCAATCTTTTCAAAGTCAACATCCTTTGCAAGTGCCTTTCCTCTAGAATGTACCTGAAAGGCATGAAAAGTTTACATGTCAAGATACAGACATGTGTGCACCTACATGCTTATCTTAGACACCAACAAACATTTGGATATACTGAAAGTGGTGAGAGACCTAATAGGCTAATACCAATCATCCAAGCATGCACTATATATCATTCCAAAACAACCAATTCCATATATGAAAAAAACTAAGGGTTCATATCACAAGTGCTTAAGTTTATCAAGATTAGCATTAAGTTCCCAGTGAGTCCATCAAGAGAGGATGCTTACCTGAAGGATCTTAACTCTGCCAGCAACATCAGGCCTGTCAACAGTAACCTGCCTATCGAACCTGCCGGGCCGCAGCAGGGCAGAGTCGAGGACATCGGGCCTGTTGGTAGCAGCCAAAACAATGACACCGGAATTACCAGAGAAGCCATCCATCTCCGTCAAGAGCTGGTTAATGGTCTGCTCCCTCTCATCGTTCCCGCCTCCGAGACCAGCCCCTCTCTGCCTCCCCACGGCATCAATCTCATCAATGAAAACAATGCACGGCGCCTTTGACTTGGCTTTCTCAAACAAATCCCTCACGCGGGAAGCACCAACCCCAACAAACAGCTCCACGAACTCCGAAGCCGCGCAAGAGAAGAACGGTACTCCGGCCTCACCGGCAACCGCCCGAGCCAGAAGGGTCTTCCCGGTTCCAGGTGGCCCCACCAGAAGACACCCTTTTGGGATCTTAGCACCCAAAGCGGTGTACTTGTCAGGGTTCTTGAGAAAATCAACAACTTCCTGCAATTCCAGCTTGGCTTGGTCAGCGCCTGCGACGTCAGCGAAGGTGACGCCGGTTTCGGGGACCTCCTGGAACTTGGACTTTGAGCGGCCGAAGTCCATGGGGCCTCCGAGGCCGCCTGGGCCCCCGGGGCCACCCTGGGCCCTACGGAAGAGGAGGAAGAGGCCTGCGAAGGCTAGGAAGGGGAAGAGGAGGTTGCCAATGAAGTTGAAGAGGCCGTTGCCGGAGTCGCCCTCGGAGACGGAGATGTCGACGCCGTTCATAGCGAGGATGTCGATGAGATCGGGATCGTTGGGGACGATGACGGTGGCGCGGCGGCCGTCGACGGCGGTGAGCTGGAGGGCGGAGCCGTCCTTGCTGAACCTGACCCTCTCGACCTTGCCCTTCTTGACGACGTTGAGGAACTCGCTGTAACGCCACTGGGAGCCCTCGGGGAGGTCCGACGAGGCCTGGGCCTGGGGTTTGGGGGCGTTGAGGAGAAGGTTCTGAGAGAATGGAGAGGGATTCTGGGTGCTGGGCTGCTGGGCCTCGATGACGGTTGGGGGCCCTGCGTTGTCTACGGCGATGGCTTGTGGTTGTGGGGATAGGGAGGAGATGAAGAGGGCGGTGAGAGCAGGCAGTGATTTCTTCCATTGTGGTTGTGGTTGCTGTGGCAGGTTTTGTGCGTTGATGAGCTTGCTTGTTCTTGCGGAGCTCAATTTCGTTGTTTTCGGAGTTGGGGGCGATATTAGGACTTTGGTTCCCAGCAAGTTTGAAGCTGAGGACGACAGAAACGCCATCCTTATCTTCTTTCTTTCTTTATTGCTTCTTCTATCTGGTTCAGGACAACAAGCTACTGCTACCTCTGATATCTCTAATCTAATCAGCTCCTCAATTATATTTATATCACTTGCTAGTTGCTTCCTTCCTTATTTTGCAGTAATCCTACGTTGTTGCGTTTTTAAGATGAACAACCAAGCTGCTTCAACTTCAACTTCAACCTGTGCCATAACTTTGGCTTGTGATCTTCTTTAGCACACGTGGCTGATACTCCATCCCTTTATTTTTGTTTTCCTTTCTCCCATCCCTTTAAATAACTGGAGAAAAATATCCACAACGACCTGGCGCGCCTCTCTTACTTGGGCTTCTTCAAAGTGATTTATGTCTTAACAAAAAGGCCCAACTATCCCAATCACTTAGCTGAATGGGCCGAAGAGTAGCCCACAGGGACTAGGAGAAAACTTTCATACCCGATACTCCTCCCAAACATCACGCATTCCATATTTCCATTTCCTTTCTTTTTCTACGACACGATAATAATATAAATAAATAAATAAATAAAAGAAGGTATTAGCAATTTAGCATACAATTGCAAATTTGCAATAGCAATAGCCCTCATTTTCTTGGGTTTCTGCTACTGCTCCAAAACAAACAAACGCACAAAGATCATCGCCTTCATCTCCGGTTACGGTGAGCACTATTTCCGCCGTTTCGGTTGTTCCTATCTTATCCTATACTTCATTCATTTTTTCGTTGTTAACTCTCTAGAATCTTCTATACCCTCAGATCTTACCGCTTCTTTCTCTCTCCCTGCTTCCTACCTCTTTCCCCAACGCCAACTTCTTCTGCTCACTCTTCGATCGGGTTCTGTCACCACTTTTTATTATTTTTTCCTTTCTAATGTAATTATACATCCTCTGCTGCTTTCCTTTTGCCCTGATTTATCTATCAAATTTCTCTCATGTCTCATTATTTTTACTCTCTTTATGCTGTTATCAAAATCTGTCCTAACTTTCAGGCATTTTACTTTTTACTAGTCCTATAAATCATTTCAAGAATTTCAAATATATCTCTGTATTCTTCAGTTCTCTTTGTTTATGTCGCGGATATAAACCTGTTCATTGCCATGCTTTGGTGCCGGGTCTAGATTGCTTGTGCTGTAGGAGACCTGTTATGTTATACTTTGTGGCCTCTATATGTCGTTATGTGTCCATAGAAATAAGCAATTTTTACTTGCAAAATGTATGGATTGGATGTCCATTCACCTAGTTGATATATTCGATGAAGATGAGGTGCCACGGCAATAATGCACTTGAGCGTCTTTATGAATAACGAGTTCTTGAGACAAGTAAATAGTACACATTACATAATTTTCTTTAATATCCGCATTCGTGATATGGCTTCCTTTTTAATGAATTTTGTAATTAAATGCCTGAAAATGAATGTTTACCTCCTATTTAATTGTTTTTTCTTGGCCCCGGGGGATTTTTTCTATAGAATTTTTTGGTCCGTGAAATTGTTGCTGAGAAAATAGCATGGCAAGTCAGGGCTCTAATGAAGGCTCTAGTTCCGGCATTACATCGGCTGAGTGTTCGGATTCAACTGTTCAACTCAACATCAAGACTCTAGATTCACGGGTCTATAATTTTCAACTGGACAAAAATGTAAGAACCATCTCCATTTATGTCAATTACTGGATTTTTGTAACCCCCCCCACCCACCCACCCAAAAAAAAATTTTCTGCTCGTATATTAGACCATCAGATTATAATACTAGATTGGTCTTAAAAATGGTTTCAGATGCCTGTTTCGTTGTTAAAGGAGAAAATTGCAAATGAAATTGGTCTTCCAGTTGGTCAGCAACGGCTGATTTTTAGAGGAAAAGTCTTAAAGGACGAGCATGTGCTATCTGAGTATCGTATCCTTCCAATTGTGACTCGTTGTTTTTAGTTAGAATAATTTATGGTCGACTGGATGTTTTCGTAGTTGTTGAATAATTTGTTTATCTTTTTGTAAGCAAAGCACAATAGGTATGGCTAGTGTCTTCTCATTATTCAACATTGCTATCAGTCTGGCTTTTGAAAAAGAATGGATTTGATTTTAAGGCAGATGGAAATGATATAGCTTGAATCAAATGAGGAAATGAGTTTGTGTTTGAAAATTGTGGTGCTTATCTATTTGTTTTATACCATAATCCTTAACCATTGAAGATATCGAGAATGGGCATACCTTGCATCTAGTTGAAAGGCAACCAAATCAGTCACAGGCTTCTGGTAATAGTACTGCTGAGCCAGCTGGTGCTAATGGTAATGCAGGTATAACTTAAGGATGCATTCATGTTGAAGTTTTTTCTCCCCTCCACTAGGTTTCTGTCAGATTTAATTACATCAATGCTTTGTTGTATTGTACTGTACTAGTGATAAATCTTCTTATTTGGAAGGAAATGATGCAGCCTCCGTGCCTCCTCGTAACCGTGTTGGACAAATTTCACACAGTGTTGTTCTTGGAACTTTTAATGTGGGGGACCAAGGGGAAGGCATTGTTCCTGACCTTACACGGGTGTGTCTTTTGTAATTAGCATCTATATCTTAGTAGCTCATATTCATTGTTTATTCTGTTAAGTTTTCCAAAAAGTACTTTTGCTATTACCAAAGAAATATAGCTGTGCCATGTTTTCAGGTTATTGGGGCAGTTTTGAATTCTATTGGAATTGGTGGTCAGAACACAAGTAGTCCTCCCAATGCTACCCAACCTGCTACAGTTAGTATCGCGTTTTGTTTGAAAAGCTCTTTATCCCTTGTATTTGCATCATTTTGATATATATTTTTTTTGTACTACACATTTCCAACTTTTTTTAATCCAAAATTGACTTTGATCAAGTCCATAGCCTATCTGTTGCCTAGGTTAATAGGTTTTTAAGTAAGTTTCTTGTGATTTTTCTTGCAACATTCCTAAATATTGTTGTTTAGTCCCATCCTTTTGACATCCATTACCATTTCTAATAAGTAAAACGTGAGACATTTACTTGCTTATTACCTGCTTCAGGTGGCTTGTATTCCTTAGTGCATAAAACCTTCATATATATATATATATATATCCTTCCCAATATTTTTAAATATCAAGTATCTTGAGTTTTTATCTAATTTTGGAGACTTTATTTTCCCCAATTTTTTGGAGGGCTAAAATGTGTACTTTTCCTCATGATACTACTTGTTTGCTACGAATTGTCAAAGAGATTTGATGCGGATCACAGGCTTGTGCTTTGATGTTTGTGTATGTTGTTTTGCTGCATGCATTGTGCAATATATGTCCATTGAACCAAGTAGCCAAGTAGGTATGTATTTAAACTAGAGCTCAATCTATCTGTACAGGCTCCGCTAGGGAATGAAGCTGCGGGCGTGAATTCTGGGAATCAAAATGCATCTGGAAATCAAGCACAGTCTGGCCAGACATTTCCTGGTCAGGCATTCCAATCTCTGCCTCATGTTGTTCAAATTCCTGTGGCTTCTGGGGCCATACCAATCCCTTCTCTCAATGCTGTATGAACATAGTAACATTTATGCATTACTCTCCAAATCTTGAAATTTAATGCATTGTTGACTACAATTAACAATTTTCCTCATTCATTTTCTTTTACATTTCAGCCAATTCCTGATTCATTGAACACACTCTCTGAATTTATAAATCGCATGGAACAGACACTATTGCTAAATGGTGATGACACTGACACTTGATTTTTTTAATGTAAATGAAAAGGAAATGGAGTTATATAGATTTATTTATGCAGGTTATCAGTCAAATTTATCTTCAACTAATGCTGGAGATCAACGGGTTGAATTGCCTACCAATGCACAAGGGTTGCCGACAGTTGAAGCATTAAGCACCATCTTGCATCGTACAGAACAGTTGCTTAGTCATCAAGCTGTTGCTGCGATATCTGTAATTAAGGCTTCCCTTTTACAAATATTCATACTTACCCTTTTAATGATTTATTCGGGGGATGCATTTATTACTTAGTCTCTTGTTATATAAAACTTCCAATTTCCTCTTTCCTTATTGTCCATCTCTGATCAGTGATCACATATGTTCGCGCAATGAAGCATAGATACTAAACATAATACGAGTCTTAAGTTACTTCTGAGAAACACAGAGATATTGTTATCGCGATGAAGTTCATATTTAAATGTAGGATCATTATGTTTATTAACCTTTCCATCCTTATCATGTATCCTATCTGAATGTTTTATCTATAATTTGGGACTCTAGCATATTGCTGGACGGTTGGAGCGAGAGGGAACTTCGTCTGATTTAAGTATAAGGGATCAAATACAGTCAGAGTCAGCACAATTAGGACTTGCTATGCAGCATTTGGGCACACTTTTACTTGAGCTTGGCCGAACAATCTTAACCCTGCGCATGGGACAGTCTCCTGTATGTTTTCATCCTTTGCTTAAGGGATTTGGTTTAGTTTATTGTGTCAACAGATCCTTCAGGTTAATATTCAATTTTCAGGCAGAATCTGCTGTAAATGCTGGACCTGCAGTTTATATTTCTCCATCAGGGCCAAATCCTGTAATGGTTCAGGTTTGACATTTTTTAAATCTATAATGTTTTTTAATGGTGCTTCCAGACCAATTATTTCAGCATTAGGTGATGCTTCTTCAAAATGCAATTAATTAATTCAAACGGGAAACTGGAATTTTGCTTATGTCCTTGTTTAACATTTTCTCCAGTCTTTTGGACAGGTTGGATAGTGTTTACATTGTAGTTTCTGATGTTACTGATGTGCTATTTTCAGCCCTTTCCTCTTCAGACAAACTCACTATTTGGTGGTCCTATTCCTTCTTCAACTCCTCCAGCATTTGGTGCCATTGGTATTGGAAGTGCTCCGCGGAATGTGAACATTCATATACATGCTGGTACATATAACTAGTTCTGGGTTTTCTTTGAATCGTTCAAACCTTTAATAACTCTTCTTTGTACCAGGTACTGCTCTTGCTCCCATTGTTTCAGCAATTAGTTCTAGGACAAATAATGGAGAAGGGACAAGAAATGAAAACCGTAATGAGCCTGGCCCTGGGGATTCAGGTTCTGCACGTGCGTTGCCCGTTAGAAATTTCATGTCGGCAGCCTTCCCATCTCACCCTCCTGGTGTTGGAGTTGCCAGTGGCACACAGACTGGGTTAGGTGTTTCTACTTCACAGCCACCACCTAATTCAACTCCATGGTCATCTGCTGCAAATGAAGCGAATTTCTTTAGGAACTTAGTTCGTAATATACAAGGAGATAACACAGCTCCATCAGGTGCTTGTCAATTTCTTGTGCAAAATATGTAACTTCCGCTAGCATTCAAGTTTTTAAACTGTTTTTGCATCTAAACAGGTCAGATGGCATCAACTGGCCGAGACTTGTCTTCTGGTTCTGAATCAAGGTCTTCCCAGAGAGATGAGCAGGCAGATACCACCGGGATGAATGGCTTCAGAACTGCAACTGCATCCTCAGTTGGCTGTGGCTCTGTAAGTGGAGCTGTAGTACTTCTACCCATACCTAATTATATATCTATTCCCCATAAAAATTTTAATTGACTAATATTTAACCTCAATCACAACCAGCTCCAAACTGAGGCAGTGCAAACCTGTGATAATGATGAGAGAGTTGTTTCAGTTGACAATTACCCTTCAAGTTCTTCCGGTCAAGGTTTACAAAGCTCTTCTGGTGGAGAAACAACAGTGAAATCAGAACAAGTAAAGGATGCTCCATCTGCAAGTGCGAAACAGGGTGTAGCTGAACCTGCCAGAGCTGCTCCTCTTGGATTGGGCATGGGTGGCTTGGAGCGTAAGGTAAGCTTATTTGTGATTTTTTTCTGACTAAGATGCCTTAAATTTCCCCATTGATGTGGCATGCTCTGTGAAATGTATTTGTTCGCCTTGATGTTGGAATGGTATTTCCATATCATTTAAAAGGCTGCTGTAGTTTCTTCTCTGCTGTCCCTTCGAAAATTTTATTCATATATTTTAGAAAATGTAATTTGAGAGATGAGTCTGAATTTGAGCAGTGAATCCCAGTAATACATCAGGAGGTATTCTTCAACATTTTGTTTAAAATTATTTATAGACAAATTTATTTGTGAAAACAGAGGCGGACGCGACTTCAACCTCCTGTAAGTAAAGGCGCTGATGTATCATCCGGTTCTTCTGTCAACCAAAGTCACCAAACTGGAACAGAGGGTCAACACACATTACAAGCTCTTCCAAGTCATGGCTCTTCTGTGAATGCAAGAAATCCTAATAGACCATCCCAGCAGCCGCTACCCTCTAGTAATAGGCAGATTGATATGGCTGGTTTGATGTCTCAGGTTTTGCATAGCCCTGCTTTGAATGGTTTGCTTGAAGGGGTTTCACAGCAAACTGGGGTTGACTCACCTAATGGCTTGAGGAATATGTTGCAGCAGTTCACGCAGAGCCCACAGATGATGAACACAGTCAATCAAATTGTCCAACAGGTTGGCAGTCAGGATATGGGAAATATGTTTGCCGGGATGGAAAGGGGGCAAGGGGGTGGCATTGATTTTTCAACGATTCTTCAACAGCTGATGCCTATTGTATCCCGAGCGCCTGGTGGGGATACTCCTCCTCCACTATTCTCTGCTGTAGAACCTGAAAACTCCGATAATACAACTTTACAGGTCTGTACGCATATTCCTGTATTACTGCACATCCATGTTTTGTAATTTATCTGGGCTATTGAGAAAATAAGATTAGCTTCTAGTTACTTGCTTTGGTTTAGATAATCGTATCTTCAGCTTCTTTTGGTTTGCTCTCAACCATAATATATAGCTTGTTTCTTCTTCTCTCTTTGTTTCTGTCCCCCCCCCCCCCCCCTCTTTTTTTTTCTCTCAAAAAAAATTCTCAGTGAATCTATTATCATTAACCTATTTTCTAAGCTGAGGTGCAATAGTAGTAGTTACAAATGTATATTTATCTCCTATGTATTCCAGCTCAACCTTCAAGAAGTGGTGGATAGGATTGATCACTTGAGCCCACCAACAGATGTTTTCCGTGCTGTAGCTGAAAATGCCGTCCTGGTATCTGGGGGTGTAAATGTTACCGATGATATTCTGGATGAGTTATGCAGTAATGAGAGTCTTGCCAGCGTAAGTATTCTTTGGTGTTGTGCTTCTGCTTTTAAGCTTTTGCATACAGGTCTTGTGCATATGAACTCTTAAAAGTTGGACACACTTGATTGCGCAGGAATATTTGGAGACGTTGCGATATGATGTGAGACAGCGGCTAAATGGACATTCTGAGCAGGACAAGTCGTAATTGCAGCTTTTGTGGATATGTATTTTCTGCTTCATTGCCTCTATTTCGTGTGGCCATCCTAGGTGTCTTTCTAGTTTCTAGAAAGTTTGGGTAATTGTGACTAATTGGTCTGGATCATTCTGACAGACATCCAGATGGATGTGTGAAATTTTAATTTTCCCCACACGCCTTGGTTATAACTTATAACAATGAGGCGTTGGATAGCCCCACTTATTTTTTTTCCCCCTTGGATGGAGATAGCCCCACTTGAAATGGTTTAATACTTTTATCAACTTTTGGGCTAAATTCAGACACAAGAAGAATTCATCAAAAATAGTATCTGTACATGTTGCGTCCTTGCGGATTTTAGTGATCTGATTTCGTTACAACTATTGAGGGTCTTTAGTATTTGACCATTGATGTGGACGATATGATAGGTGATCTGATGGTGCAGGTGCAATCAATCGTCACCATTTCTGTAAATTGTAATGTGGGATTACTGATCTTGCCCCTGAATTGGGCTGGGTACACGTTTGGTTGACTTCAGAGGAGCTGAAGTACTAAGTAATAACACCGCCACCGTAAGTAGCATATACATAGCACGTAACTGGCGTGTTAACTCTCGAGAATCACCTAGAATGATTTTGCAACTCCATAGTCTATACCCTCGACTTGAGATGTAAAACGTAATTAGTTGGTAATAAACAAGGCTTCCAAGAATATTCAAAACAAGCATCATATTAGTTGCCTAACACTTGCGTTGAAGGCATGTCAAAATGACATCGTAACATTACATGAAAAGAAATCACTAATGTAAAGAAATCACTTCCTATGATTCTTTAAAGAGAATTGTTAGAGAATTATCAGAATTTATTGTTTGTGGTTATCTTTTTTAGTAATCAATCTAATATTTTTTATTTTAGTAATCTAACAATATATTTTTGTCTATATTTTTAACTATGAATGACTTATGACAAAAAATAATAAATTTTAATTGAAGAATGCTAAAGAGCCAGTAAGTTTTGTAATTTATAGTCATCAATTAGTCATTAATAATATTTTTAATGATAGAAGATTACATCTAATGGTGTGGAATTATTCATTTTTCTTTTACTGGTTAAATGATAGTCAAATTTTAATAAGAGTGCTAGTCACCTAAACTTTTTTATTTTAATTTTCATCTGGCATTCTTCTTCTTTAATGTAGTAATCAAGTTTCATTTCTTTTTTATCTTTGACTACTTGACAGCTGACCGTTATAAGTATAAATAGGTACAGGGAAGTAAAATTAAAAGACCAAAATTGAAAATTCAAATGTAAGGAGGAGGATAGCAAGAGGAATAAGATATTGTTAAATCAAGTAGAGAAGTAGCACCACCAACCCTTGGACATATTTAATAATGACAATCCTTGGACAGACTATAAGTTGTTGTCTTAGTCGGAATTTATAGGTGTATAGGAATCGAAATAATGCCTTAGATCTCTTTAAAATTGCTGTGTTAAAAACCATCGGCAGACAACAATTTTAAAGTTAATTGTGATGCAAATTTATATTTAAATTCAAATTTAGCAGACTTTGTGTGTATTATTAGAGATTCTTAAGGAGATTGAATCTCGGACTGCTTTGGAAGCATTCTCTCTTAGTCTATCATTAGATATAAATTATTTGTTGTTTGAAGGAAGTTGGTTTTAGTTTGGAATTGCAGTTTATATGCAAAACGAATTGCCTTGACATTCTACCCAAACAGATTTAGTTCATAAGATTGAGGAGCTTTTATCTCGTCTTTGCCTTGTTTATGTTGAGTGGGTGTTTTGGGAAGCAAATAGAGTTGCGAATTAAATGAATAAATATGGTGCCAAAAGTAACTCTAATATAGTAACTCTAATAATATTATTTGGTCCGAATCTTGTGTTGTAATCGGATATAGAAAATAATTTGCTTTGTTTCTTTAAATGTTTAGACAAAAAAAAAAATTCAGGTAGAGAAGAATATTAGGTGATCTAGTGAGGTGGAAAGAAAAAAGAGCAAAGGATCGAATGGGGCTGATGGGGAACGCGATGAAGGAAAAGGAGAGCTTGGTCCAGATGTTGGCGATGACCGCAATCCTTGGTCTGAGCGTGAGGTGTTTGGATCACAAGTACCGAATCCGGCAGCTTCAAAAGGAAACCACTGCCCTCAGACACACGCAAGTATCCCTCACGCGCCGCATCAAAAGCATCAAGCGTGCCCTCCTTCGCGAAGCTTCTCTCCACTCTCTTTTTCCGACCACAACAACAACATTGAATACTGCCCTCTCTTCACTGTGAGTTTAATTTTCGCAGGGATTTCCGATCTTGTTTAGTTCTTATGAATCAAAAACGAATGCGGTTATGATAATTACAACGGTTAATGTCTAGTGTAGTGAAACAATTAAACAATTATATTCTTTGGCTTATCCTCTTCTTAAGGTCATCCCTTCCATCTGGATTTTAAGAGTGTGATTCTATAATATATGGTTCCCAGTTGACGTGTTGTAGTTTTATTCGTCGTCGTCTCTGTTCTATATATAGTTTTGCTTTTCTTTTAATCAACCTGGATCTTGTCTGGTGTGCCACGCGTACTAGTGAATGCTTGCGATGATTATTAATTTTAGATTGATGATGTTGTTGACTTTTTGCATGGGTCAGTTAAAATTGGACACGTATATTATATGGTCACTGACTGCACTGGATTGACACCAGGAAGGTTCCTACGATATATATCCTGTAAATCTACCTAAATCATATGCTGGTCCATCCCATTATAAAATGTGTAATGGGTATTCAAGCCTTCAATCATATAAACTAATGCCACATGCAAATGAGACCAAATCGTTTGATTTTGGAAAGGAAATTCTCTTGTACAACTTGCAAGCTACGCGAATTATTGTAGATTTATCTCAAGGGATGGACCGATGGAGACGAAAAGACAATTATTTAATCTCATTACACTTTACTGCTTAGCTGCAGTTAAAGGGATTCAGATTTAATATATATTTTGCACATTTTTGAAACGGATACACCGTTCTAATTTAATTTTCTCAAACTTTAAGCAACTGATGGCTCTGTTTTTTTTATTACTTTGTGAAGAGCTTTGTCTTCTTTTCTTCCCCCTACCCTTTGCAACATTTATTGTCCAACGTAATTACATTAAGTTTGTTGAAACATAAAGGATAGCAAGAAGGCATAGTATTCAATGAGACACCGAATCCGTTGTTGGAAAAGGAAAGAGCAAAGATTATAGTACTACCACCGTTGTTTTAAAGCTTTATATAGCCATTAATTAATATAATGTTAATAGCTTTTTAAAAAACAAATTCTAAAAATTGACAAAAGAACATATGAATTTTTACACGGTTGTTAGATGTATATTTTAATTTTTTTAATGAATGATGTGTATACACTAATATCAAATTTTGTTGGTAATTTTTACCCTTTCGTCATCTAAATAATTTTTTTGGTAATAGTGGCTATTAGGTAGTATTTTATTTGCCATGGTAGCTCTATGCAATTCTTGTTTATTTTCATTAATTGTTTACAACATCTTCTTCATCTTTTCATCGATCTTCTATTTGTTTTTTTTTACCGATTTTTATTTACTTTTTTTACTCTGTTCCTAAATTTTCCAATTTTTTTAACATCAATAACTTTATCAGCCTAAACGAAATAATTACACCTCAATTTAACTTTTTACATTCATAAATTCGAGGGTAATTTCAACCATTTCACATAAGTTGTATAGTATTTATTATCATAAATAGAATGAGAAATCACATACGTCCCATAACAAACAACAAAAAAACAATCTTATTGTGTTTCATTTTATAGCAGACTCAAGTATTACTGCGTCAAACAATCTTATTGTGTTTCACTCTATAACAGACTCAAGTACTACTGCGTCAAGTATATGCAGATAGTCAGATACTTGTCGTTGTTGTAGCTGAATTTCTTCTTCTTATTTTTCGACGCAGAAGAAGAGCCACCACAACCACTTGCACAAACATAAAATATGTTATTCCTTTGTTGAGATTGTGACATTTTAGTATGTTAAAGTTTACAAATTTCAAATATTAGAAACACAAAGAAGATTTAGAGAGAGAATTTTACTTTAATATCATAATTTTTTGTTATTGTTTGTTAAATTCAGGTCACACAATACAATATACAGAGCTATTATAATCCATAGTCAATATGATGCCACCTAACGGTCAATACTATCGAAAAAATTATTTAAGTGACGGAATGATAAAAATAATAAACAAAATTTGATATTAGTGTGTACGTAAAATTTATTAAAAAATTAAAATATACATATATATATATATATATATATATATATATACACTATTCTATTAATAATAGAAAATTCTATGGTACTTATCAAAAAAATCAATATAACATGTTATCTTTATGCGTCAATTGTTAAGCATTATTAGAGGTTTTTTTTAAATGAAAAAGGGAAAAGAAAGATTAAATTAAAGTAATATAATAAAAAAATTTTAAATAAATAAATTAAATAATTTATTTATCAAAATATATTATTATAAAAATATTTATTAATTAATGTAATATTATTTATTCTATTTATATTAAAAACAAGATGTATATACATATATTTTGTTTATACTATAAATAAAATAAATAAAATAATATAAACAAAATTTTAAAAAAGTCTATTAATGTCCGAAATAATAATAATAAGTATAAAATTAATTAAAATAATAAATATTTGTTATTTTTTATTATAAAATTGTTAAAACATAAAACTTATGTAAATTGATTTTATTTTTTAAAATAATCCAAAATAAATTATAAATATTGTCTTTTTAGTTATTCAATAGTCTATCCACAGCAGCATCATGAATAAAAAAAGAATAAATTATTATTTATTAAAATTATATTAATTTAATAAAATTAAAAATTATTCAACAAAATTTTTTACTATATCGTTTCAATAATTTTATCAAATTTAATTTTAATGAATATAAAATTAATTTATATATTTTATGAATTAAAATATCAATGCTTAAATCTTTTATATTAAAATTTATAATGATTAATCAAATTATTTAAGTTCAATTATTTTTTATAATAAAAAATAAAACGAGCACTCATATTACATTTGTTAAAATAACCAAGGTTTTGAAAATTGTACCGATCGGCTGGTCCGATCAGTTTAACTGCGAATCGGTAATTTTTACGGTTTGGTTTAACATAAAAAACCGTTAAAAACAAAATCGTTTTTAAACCGTTGAATCGGCCGAGAATCGATCGATCGGACCGAATCAGAACCCGACCGATTTTGAAAAACGGCGTCGTTTTCCGTTCTGTTAGCATCAATGGAATGGCCATGTCTCCTTAGCACAACCCCTCGAGCCATTCTTCAATCTTTCTCCCAAAACACAACCCTAGATTACAAGTCCCCCACCGCCACAGGGCTCAGCGCCGCCGTTCGTTGCTCTCAAGCACCACCGTATTTTCGTCCGACCGTCCGTGCTTCTCCCTCATTCGAAAATCGGTGCGTCTTCCTTGAGCTCGCCGTCATTCGCTGCCTCGCTGGTCTTTCTCAAACCCTAGCCTCCATCACTCTCCTCTTCAAGCTGTGTCACCGCCGCCGTCGAATCTGGTTCAACCGTCGTCCCTGCTGTTTCAGCGTCGTCGCAGCTCGTTTCTGCCGTCGCGTCGCATATGCTCCACTCTCCTCTGCCGTCGCGTCGCGCTGCGAAGGGGAAAGAAGGGGTGGAGGTCGCGGGAGGGTGTGGCTGGTTTATCTGCTTCACTCCTAACATCTGTGCTACCAACAACATTGGAAGATCTTCTTGCTCTTGGCATTTGTTCTGCTGGCGGGTATTATGATTTTCTATTTTTATTTGTAGTTGACTTTCTTTCTCATTAGTAATAACTATGCCTTATTGTTACTTATTAGTATAAAGGTTCGCCGTCGACTATAAGGCTAGGGTACTGCCATTAGTGCAACCTGCATTCCCGAATTGTGGTGTTTGTGATGGCGGCGACAACAACCGAAAACGTATTGAAAGAAACGGTGCAGCGATATGAAGAAGACGCAAGCGACGATAAGAGCTTCGAGGAGCTCGGTGTGGACGCTCGTCTCATTCGTGCCTTGCTCAAGAAAGGAATCGACAAGCCCACACCAATTCAGAGAGTCGCTATTCCACTCATTCTGGTCACTCTCTAGCCCCCCTTACTTCTAATTGTTAGTTAGCCAGTTAGTTAGTTAGTGAGTTATTAGTTACAAGATTAGATATTATTGTCAGTGGCAACGACTTTCTGTTTTGCCGAGTTCCGATATAGCTGGTTGGTTGGTTGGTTAAGTTAGTTAGAAGTTGGTTAGGTTTTACGAGATTCTGTGCATTCTGCAATGTAGGGTCTCCAATTAGGGAAGCTCACTAGTTCATTTGTTTTTTTAGGAAGGTAAGGATGTGGTTGCTCGTGCGAAGACAGGTTCTGGGAAGACGTTTGCTTACCTTCTCCCCATGCTACAGAAACTATTCGCTAATGTTGATCGCAAGAAGCAGGCACCCAATGCTTTTGTTCTTGTTCCGACTCGCGAGCTGTGTCAACAGGTTGGTTTTCTTTAGCTTTGTTAAAGATGTTCTCTTTATGTGTGTGTTTTCCTCTTTCGTTCTACTTTGCTAATATGTTTCAATTGGATTGTGATTTCAGGTCTACGCAGAGGTTGTGTCACTCATTGAGTTATGCCGAGTTCAACTGAAAGTCGCCCAATTGAATAGCAATATGCAAGCTTCTGATCTGGTTAGTTACCATGCCTTCTTTTTTGTTATTGTTTCTTCATTATCACTAGTTTTCGGAGCCAATTTATATTTGTATGTGATGCCATGATGTGTGGAAATTTTATTATTTTGTTTGTAATTGTTAGTTCGTAGTGCATGCTGCGTAAATCTTATTGCTATCTTTGTTCTGCATTGGGTTTGCAGCGTGCAGCTCTGACTGGACCTCCTGATATTTTGATATCCACACCTGCTTGCCTAGCAAAGTGCTTGTTTGATGGTGTACTTCAACCAGCTTCCATTAATGCTACGCTTGAAACTCTAATTCTTGATGAGGTGAAATCAGATGTAGCATATTGTTTGTATAGTATCTAGTTGTCTACATTTTATTCTTAGTTGAACATTTTCTAGGACAGCTGTCGGTTTCTTTCTTTATATTGAGTACTTTATGTTCACACTGGACTTCGATTGCATTTTGCAAAATCTGACCTGCTATGTGTTGACAAGAATAACTTGATTAGATGACTATACATTTTTTTTTTGGTTTCCATGGTTCTTATCAACTTTCAATTTCCAAATACTGGAAATATCATTCTAATCCAAGTTAAAGATGAATAACCCTTGATTGTGCTACTCATTTTTGCATCTATTGAATGATATTCTCAATTCTTGTGCTTCCAGGCAGATCTTCTGTTATCATATGGATATGAAAATGATATAAAATCTTTTACGCCTCATTTACCCAGAAGTTGCCAGTGTCTTCTTATGTCCGCAACATCAAGGTGTGTTATTTTGCATCATCAGTGTTTCTGCCACTTGTCATGTATGTTTTGCTCAATTATTTAATTATCATGAGCATGTACATCTCTCATTCTTCAATTCTGTTTTTGTTGTGCTTGAATCTTGTTTCATTATATTAGATAATAGGTGACTGAAAACAGGTAGTTAAATTCTTGCACTTTTGTAAACACCTTGATTACTATAGAAAAATTGGCTCAATAAAATTTTGTTGGCAAGTGTTTTGTTGTTTAAGATCATTGATCATTCCATGACTTTATTCTAGGACTGATCTTACATTGCATATGTCTATGGTTTAAGTTCTATTCAATTATATTGATTTGTTTGAGACGTACTATTGACTCATGCAGTACTGATGTTGACAAACTAAAGAAGTTGATTCTACACAATCCATTCATTTTGACTTTGCCTGAAGTGGGAAATAATAAGGATGACGTCATCCCAAAAAATGTTCAGCAGTTCTGGGTGAGACATTACTTTCTTCTCATATCTTTGGTATTATGAAGTAGTTGGGATTATGTTAATTCTTTTGTGCATCTGCAACAATATTGCATCACATATTCACTCACATCTGTGTACACTCTAGAAATGGGGATGATCTTTTATGTTTATATATTTATTTGATTTGGGGTGAGAAGAGTTTTAGTCCTTGAAAATAAAATCGTAATTTGATCCATTCGCACTTGGGAAAAATGTTAGGCTTGTGTTACACTGGTATTTATTTTAATGGAAATACAGAAATATAATAGAAACGTAAAAGATAACAGAGGAATTTCGAGAGTCCTCTTCTCTCCTAGCCTAGGCCTTTCCAAATCTTTTCCTACCTCTCACCTAATCAGCTCCACCTTTTATTGCCTTCCCTCAAATTAAGTATCATAATTAGCATTCAACTCCTACGATTACGCCTCCCTGATTCTCTCATCTGACTAATCCAATCATCAATTATTGTCACTTATGATTACACATTTCTCCTACCCTATTATTCCTCCTTTTTCTTTATTGCTTCTTCTAGAATAATGATAAGGTAAAGGAATTATTTTCTTTCCTTTTTGGCTGCCTTTGCTGCTGACTCAGCATTCTCTCTCTCTCCAAGGTATGTAACAGCTTGTTATCATTTTTTTTAATTATCTTACATGTCACCTCCGTGGAGGTGCTTAAATATATTTTTACATTATGTTTTCCTTTCTGGAGGTGATTCCTGATTCAATATTATTACTTTGGAGTTAATAATCCTTTAACATTTTTCATCAAATATCTTTTTCTCAGATCTCGTGCCCTGCCAATGATAAATTGCTCTACACCCTTGCTGTTTTGAAGTTGGAGTTAGTGCAAAAAAAAGTTCTGATATTCACTAATGACATAGACATGAGTTTCAGATTGAAATTGTTCCTAGAAAAGGTATACACAGTTGTTCTTATGCATTCAATGAATTGAATCCAACTAATTTTATGTTAGTTACATCATGCATGTCATACACGAATGTTAGTACATATACATAATATTGTATTAGACTTGCATTGACTTTTGTACAGTGTCAGTATGATTGATAATGAATAAAATTTTTATCTCACTTATTCCTTCTTTCATTTTTTATCAAAATGTTTTGGATTAAATTTTAAATCAACCTGTAGTATCTTGATGGAGTTTGTAACTGTTAGGGTTCTATCTCGCTTCTCGACCTCATTAAAAAATTCCTCTGCACCAATGCTCATGGTCTAAACCCTAAACATTTAGACTTGAGTTGGGATTATTTTGTTGTCATCATTGCTTCCTCTATCTAATTTTTCCCATGTTTTTTCTAGTTTGGGATTAAGTCTGCTGTTTTAAATGCTGAGTTGCCACAGAATTCCCGACTCCATATTATTGAGGTATGCAATATTATCCAGTTTACTTCCTCCTTTTTCTGTTTATTTTATTTTATATTTTTAAATGATTGCTGATATGTGCATATGGCTTTTGGCACTTAACATAGCACTATGGCTTTTTCTTCCAAGTGAAGAATTAGAACTTAATAAATATATGTTTTCTTAAGATGTGGATTTTATTATTATTTGTGGGTTTATATTGTTTCTCATGATTTTGATATATCTGAATTTATCAGGAGTTCAATGCTGGTCTGTTTGATTATCTTATTGCAACTGATGTCAGTCAGTCGAAGGAGAAGGATGAAGCACCTAAAGAAGGCAAAGGATCACGAAAGTCTAGGAAACATAAACTTAAACTCGATTCTGAATTTGGAGTAGTAAGGGGAATTGATTTCAAAAATGTATTCACGGTAATCAACTCCTCCCTTCTGTGTATTTGTCATGCAGCTATCTATTACATGTTTGACATTGTTGCTCTGCTATGCCATTTTAGAAAGAGTTACACAATTGTAAATTTAATCTTGTGATTATGTCTGCATTCCATGGGGAAAATGCTCTGTATACTGAACAATTAGTTAATTTTTTCCCTCCTTCTTGATGGACAGGTTATAAACTTTGATATGCCTCGAAGTGTTGCAGGATATGTACATCGAATTGGACGTACAGGAAGAGCATATAGTTCTGGTGCTTCTATTTCTCTGGTGAGCTTATCCGACAAATAAAGCCTGCTTTTTTCCAGTGAGTGAATTCGAAGGCGTATATCCTTATCAGATTAGATTTGTTTGTTCGTCTCGTGTCCTGGTCCACTGGGTATACTAGAAAGATTAAAGGTGCACCAGCTATGCATTCCTGGCTAATTTATCTGTATGCCTTTGTTTCTTCATAGGTTTCAACAGATGAGATGGAAACATTGGAAGAAGTAAAAGCTTTTGTTGGTGATGATGAAAACAAGGGCTCAAACACAATTGTGGAGTTTCCTTTCCTCACCAAGAATGCAGTTGAATCTTTGCGGTATAGGGCTGAGGTGATTTATCATTTCCTATTTTCCTTTACTCTTGAAGAAAAAACTTGTAAACAACCATAGCAATTCATTAATGCTTCAAGTAGTTAGTCTTTGAGTGACATGATATATTTTCTACTACATTTTGATTTAAAATATAGTTTAAAGATGGAATTACTTATTTAATTTGTTACATAGTTTGTGACTTTAAGAAAAAGGGCAGCCCAGTCCACGTTCCAGAGAATGGCTGCACCTAAAGACATCAGGGACTGCTCCCAATAATTGTTGTTCCAAGGTTCCCCTTCCTGGTAGAGTTTGTGACTAAATTTAGAAAAATCGTTGTGTGCTTGAGAATATTGATTGACAAGCCCGGTGTGTCTTTCCGCCATTTCTATTTTTCTTTTACTTGAAGATTTAGTGTATATGCATGTCATGGTATATTCATGGCATTAGAAAGATTTAGAAAAAAAATCTTCCTGTTCTTTTCTCTGATTTTAAGTGTATATGCATGGCATTCCTAATTATATTTGGAAATCATAGTTGCTTTTTTAGATAATATGTTTATCATAATGCTGCAGGACATTGGGAAGAGCGTAACTAAAATTGCTGTGCGAGAATCACGTGCTCAGGATTTGCGGAATGAAATTCTAAACTCTGAAAAGTGAGTACCTGATATTGGATGTGGCATGCTTGTGATTCTAGCTGTGTTATCTTTCTAATACGTTTGTTTGCTTTTCTGATTTAGGTTGAAGGCCCACTTTGAAAGTAATCCAAGAGACTTAGGTAATGAAACTAATTGGTTTTCTTGTGCTTGTGATGGGCAGTTTTACATTTATATCTGAAGAAGTTAAATATTAAGGTTTCAAATTGTATTTGGGGTTGAGCAGATCTGTTGAAACATGACAAAGTTTTAAGCAAGAATGCACCTCCTTCGCACCTGCGTGATGTGCCCAACTACCTATTAGACAAGACCACCCAGGAGGCAAGGAAAATGGTCAAGCTTGCAAGTGATGCAATGGGAAATAATAATCGTCGCAAGGGATTCAAGAAAAAACCAAAAACAGGTGGAGACCCTCTGAAGGCTATCTCTGCTGCGGTATGATAACTTTACCTCCCATGGATCTTACCTCTTTCCTAATTTGTGTTCATTTCTATCTCGGACAGTGGGAGAGAGTGCAATGGGGAGAGGAGGGAGAAACAACAGGGGAAAAAAAGAAAAAATAAAAAACAGAGGAAGACGCTTTAAAGATAAATTTTTGTAGTGTTTGGTGCAACGACAGTTTTGTTTGGGGTGAATAAATTTTAATATGCTTGAGCCTTGAGCCGACACTATTGGATGGGGACGTATTAGTAATTATATAAAATTTGGAAAGATTTTGTAATGTTAGGTAGCGTTTGTTTTGAGGTACTGAGACAAAGATTGAGAGACTGAGATTCAGTATCGTGTTTGTTGGTTTAGAGACTGGTACTAAAATTTCTGTCTCTATCTCCAAAATTTTAATATTTCAGTACCTCAAAAAAGTAGGGACACGGAGGACTAAAATTTTTAGAAATGAAGGCTGAAACTTTAATAACATTTTATACCTAAAATACTCTCATTTCAATTAATTAATTTCAATTTTACCCTTTGTGCAAATTAAATTAGAGTTTCATTCTTGTTTCAATTCCTGTCTCCCATTTTGTACCAAACAGAATACTGAGATTTATTTCAATCTTTGTCTCTTAGTCTCTGTCTTTCAGTCTCAGTCTTTCCGTAGTCTTTCCGTCTCTGTCTCTTCATCAAACGCTACCTTAGAATATTCTAAGGACTTGATTACCGGATCTTGGCAAATGTTAAGACTTATTTAAAAAAATTTAAAACTATATGTACTTAGTTGAAAATTTGGTCAAATCATTGGGGCTTGCAGGTTAATTAGAAAATGAACACAACCAGTCAATATAATACTTGGTAGATCTCAGGATAAATTTCAATTGTGTGGAGTTTTTTTTTAGTTGTGATTTCTTTGTCCAATATGATATTTTATTTAAATATCTGTCCTTTTAGGTATCAAAAAGATCGCACAAAGGTGGAAGCCACAACAATACCGGTGGTAGACATAAGCACAAAAAGACTGACTGATTTATTCTAGAGTCTTGTAGCAGGCTCCACAATTTTGTTGTAATTTTGGTTCTAAATAGTATTGTAATTGTCGTGAAATTCAATTTAAAGCCAAAAGATTTGATTTAGACGATTCATTTCATTGATTGATAGGAAAAGGCAACATTGAAGCAAATATTATACCAAAAACAAAACATCAAGGCATTATTTAAGCGTTTTACACTAAACAACTATGTAGGACTTTTAACTTGCGTATTTCTATTAGACAGCAAAGAAGCTGACATTGGATTTAGATGCATTATTGCAAATGAGCATTTTGATGGATGACTTTTGGTTGTCGATTCACGTCAAGTTTTTCTTCTATCTCGATATTTCTCTTGTACACTTTAGGATTTTTAAGTCTCCAAGTAGATCTAATTCATCCATTATTGAGCAGTTTATTCTCGATTCTATGAGAATTGTTATGAAGGCTTTCATTTGTTTTCTTACAGTGGAAGTCTTATTTTCTTAGCCTAATTCTTCTTATGATCTCTCTTGGTTCTATTGTCTCTTCAATAAGTTTAGTAATGAGCATGGATTCTGATTTATTAACGCATTCTTTTGTAGCTTTGTGTGTTGACAACAATGAATAACAAAATAGTGAACCAAGTTTTAGAGGAGATAGCCCATGGTTCCCTTTGAGATGAGAACCAGAGGGGTGGGATTGGGGGTAGGGGAGAGAAAGAAGCGGTACTAGGGGTTAAACCTTAGATCTATCTGATTGCAAGAATGACAATATTTTCTCTTTTTGCGTTGCCTTTGATGTCAATGCCAAAGGCTTCCTTGATTTTTCTTAAATAAGTTTTAATTTGGTATCTGAATTCTTATTCGATAATTAGGTTATTAAACTTTGAATATGTTGAGTTTATTCCTCGAGTTTTATAACTATAAATTAAGTTGGTCTTTTTGTTATCAATCTAGTTAAATTATATAATGATTAATTGGCATTGTATTACGGGGGTTGCTACGATGATGACACCAACTTCATCTTCATGAGATGGAGGAGTATGTCCATTGAGAAATACGGAAAGTGTGCCTCTGATGTTGATTCGTGAAGGTACTCAACTAATTCTAATTTGTCGGTCTCTTTTGCTAGGAGCAACTGCAGTAGGTTTTGTCTGAGAGTTACTGTTAACTTGTTGGTGAGTTATTTTGTTAACGTAGTGAGTAATTTTTTATTAGTAAGATAAATTTAAGTTAAAAAAATAAGAAACCAAAATGAGAAAAGAAAATTGCATTGGATCGGATGTGAGACAAGACTAGGTTGATATTAATTGGGCTATGCTGTGTAGTGGACACCTAGTGCACGAATTCCCACACCTTCGTACAGCAAGTGCACTGGGTCGTAATACCTGAGTGAGTCAGGGCCGATCTTACGAGAATTGTGGTTTGAAGCAAGTTATGGTTATCTTGCCAGTCTTAGTCAAGCAAGATCAGAAGGTTGTTGATTTTTGAAAGATGGAATTACAATGTTTAATTATAAGAATAGGAATAGAGTTGTAGGAAAAATGTTCGTAAAGGGTAAAACCAATTGGATTAAGTAATAGGATTAGAGTTAAGAGTTGGAGTTGCTTTGTCTTTCTGAATTAACTCTGATACTACTGCTCTCCTTGCTTGTGAGTGATTTCTTCAATGGCAGGCTATATGTGATTGACACTGGTTTGAGCAGCTGCCAATACTCCTCCAGATCTGAAACCCAGGTTTAGTGCGGATCCATTCTGATTGAGGGTGAAGCTTCTTAGGATTCTAGCCTCTACCACAGAGACCCTAATCTCCCTGTAAATCGGCTGAACTGATGTCTCGAGAAGTCCCCAACGAAATCGTGGATTAGCCGTCTGAGAGACGTATATTCAAGCTGGTGGTTCATCATTGTCCGATGAAAGACGCACTCTGAACCCATGTAGAATATGATAACCTTATGCCAGTTCAACGCATTCATATTGATGAAGAACGAATATACATCTTTGAATCAATCAAACACGGATCGAAGAGAAAAGTAATACTTTTATTAATTTATAGGACTCAGCAGGGCTCCTCCCCTCAACCTAGGAGGTTTAGAAACTATGACTAAAAATAAAACAAAGTGTAAAATGTGTATGGTGTATGATATGGTCGAATGATTATGTAAAGTACACTTTAAATACTAAACAGATGACTAGTAAGGATAAAACAGTCTATTTAGTGCTAAAATCCACTTCTTGGGCCCACTTGGTAAGTGTTTGGGATGAGCTTTGATGAGATCCACGTAATTAGGCTTCCTTGGGCATGGAATGCCAACTGGGACGTCTTCTTTGGGCCTTTGGACATTGGGCTCTGCTCTTTGGGCGCTGGACGCCTAGAAGGGGGCAGGTAGCTGGCGTTGGATGCCAGTTTTGGGTCTTCTAATCCGAAGCAAAGTATGGACTATTATATATTTCTGGAAAGCTCTAGAAGTCAGCTTTCCATAGCCGTTGAGATTTCTCCATTTGAACTTCTGTAACTCCAGAAAAGCTCTTCCAAATGTAGGTAGTTCAAATCTGGACAGCATTTGCAGTGTTTTCTCTGTCTCTGAATCAGACTTTTGCTCCAACTCCTCAATTTCAGCCAAAAAATACCTGAAATTGCCCAAAATCACAAAAACTCATAATAGAGTCCAAAAATGTGAATTTAACACTAAAACCTATAAAAACTCAATAAAAACTAAACAAAAACTACTAAAAACTATATGAAAAAGATGTCAAAAAGCGTATAAAATATTCGCTCATCAACACTCAAGTGCGAAGGATGGACATGGAGATTTTCTTTCTAAGGTAGCGTAGGGAAGAGAAAAAGGGGGAGGGGGAGAGGGAGAAAAGGGGGGTTTTGTTTTGTTTGGCCGATCGAATTTGTGGGAGGAGTGATTTTTTTTTTTTATTTTATACAAGAGCAAATTGTTATTCATAAAAATTGTTAAACGATATTTATATATTTTGGCAAAAAAAAAATATACATCTACATCTAAACAAACAGATAAGTATCACGTATATTAAACTAAGATGTGTAATATTTAAAAATATACAAAAAAAAATATTTATGTTTTAACAATTTTATAATAAAAAATATTAAATATTTATTATTTTAATTAATTTTATACTTATTATTATTATTTCAGACATTAATAGATTTTTTTAATATTTTGTTTATGTTATTTTATTTATTTTATTTATAGTGTAAACAAAACATACATATATACATCTTGTTTTTAATATAAATAGAATAAATAATATTATATTAATTAATAAATATTTTTATAATAATATATTTTGATAAATAAAATATTTAATTTATTTATTTAAAAAATTTCTCAAAATTTTTATTATATTATTTTAATTTAATCTTTCTTTTTCCTTTTTCATTTAAAAAAAATAGCCTCCAATAATCCTCAACAATTGATACATAAAAACATATGTTAATTTTTTGGGTAAGCACCATAAAATCTCCCATTAAGATATACTACAATAGCCAAGGCAGTTGAAATCAAAATTTTATATAAAATCAAAAGAGTAAATTAAAAATATCAAATATCAAATTATATTTAAAACATAAAAATTATTTAATCTGATCAAAATTATCAGAATTTATTTATTTATTTTAAATCGTAATAAATTTTAACTTTTTGTCGGGTGCTATATGCATGATACTTACATCATCACAAATTTATTCATGTCTACATAAGAAAAATCCTAATATTGTGTATGTTATCTGTTATATATAGTTGTATTAATACCAAAAAAAAGAAAAAAAGATATATTGATGAGAGTTGAGATAACGCGTAAGTTATTGAAGTAATGAGCTTACAACATTGTTTTCTCAGCGTTGGTGACATATATGAAAACTATAGAACTCCGATCCGGTTGGTGTACATTCTTAGTAGTTGGTAGTCCCAATCTTTTAAATGATATATTACAGATCTGCCCAGCGTTCAAAGGAATGGGGAAGCAGATGAGAGACCGTGAACAACATTTTGAATTGGCACGTGAACCTTGCCCTATGCCCTGTGGGCCTATGGTTATATTCCAAAGTACACTGCCATTTACGAACTCTCAAGAAGACAGATTTAGCATTAGCAAATAGAGTTATTGCTCATAATATGTGCCACTTGGCTCGGACAAACTAGACATGTGCACAGTGCATTCAATAGTGTCTGGAAAATCTCCCCAATGTCAATGTGTTGTTGATGTTGAACCATGTAAAAATGCACCAATCATGAGTGGGAGCTTGGGAAAATGGTAGCGAAAATTTTTATAATGGTCACGAAAATTTACGCAATTATTCATTTTGATTTTCTAGATCTTATTATTTTTATAGTGGTTTTTTAGATACAATTTTAGACACTATAGTAGTCCCTATTTATATTTTTAATGATGAGCTATCTGTCGTGGTATTGACTTGTGATGACTTGTCACGCTGGAGTGAACCAAATCGTTGCCGTTTTAGTTTGGCACTCATTTTTGGCAAAAACGACACACCATTCAACTCAAATTAAACATATAAAACGATTTTGATTAAACACCTTCACTTCACTTGTCTTCTCCACTTCTATCTTTTTTGTTTTTCTTCTTCTTTCTCCTTCTCCTCTCTTTATCAATGCCATTGTCATAGAATTTTATTGGTGGAGTTAAAATTTTTGCGTCCGAAAGACATTTGAATAATTTCTCATTTTGTCGTTCACCTTCTCTTCCATCATAAGAAGTTTTGCTACTGTCGTTGTTAGTGAATATAATTTTTTTATTTTTTATTTTTTGCAATGCATAATGGTTCTTTATTATGTTTGTATTGTGAGTATGGTTGATGTTGTTTGCTTTTTTTTTGTCAATATGGTTCTAGAATTTAATTAGATTGAAATTTTTTGAAGATGCTCTATTTGATTAGTTTACATTTAGATGAGACAAAATATTAATTTCTAATAATTTATAAGAAGATTTTCTGATTTTTAATTCCAAGCATAGAAAAATGAGCATAAAAACAAGTGGTACATAGAGTTATAGAGATTTAAATGATAAGTTAAGTTGTTTTTAGAAAAAGAATGTGATAGTAGGATCACTTAAATAAGTAGCATAAAAACATTGTTTTCTATTGTTTTTGGTCATTCTTATGGTGCTATTAACATCTCCATCAACTAATTTTTCTACCTGTTTAATCACTAAAACGAAAATCTCATTTACTTAATTAAATATCATAGTTTCTGAACATTAACATTAATCATTGAAAAAGAAGATGAAATGCACAACAATAAGTGTTAATTAGGAATTAGGCTTATATATTGAGTAAGGGTCTAAATTGGGTATAAATTAGAATTAAACTATGTCACTAAACTGTTGGAAAGCGTTCAGCGTGACAACAGATGATCACATTGGTATATCGAAAACGGACTCATCACCAAAAATGAATATTAAGACCACTATGAAGTCTAAAATTATATCTAAAAACCACTATAAGAAAATTAATATCTTAAGGATCAAAACGCGTAAATTTCAGAAACCATGATAAAAATTTACTCTTATTTAAATAAAAAGTGGTCGATGTATAATAGACCAACAAAGATGCAAAGTACTATAAAATACATATATAATTTTTTTTTTAAATTTAATGATTGAATACTACCTATAATAGATATTTAAATACATTATTTTTAAATAAAATTAATAATTTTTAATTATTAAATTTACTTAAAGACAACTACTACAAATAAATTTTGACCGTTAAATTACTCCTTCTAAGAGGGTAAGACACATGCATTAATCTAGTCTAAAAGGTATGGTCATGGATTTCATGGATGAAGAGGGACATGGGCACTTAAATTCGTCACATTCACATGTGAGAGTGAGAGTGAGACCATGCATATGGCGGCATATGCATTATATTCCCTTTGGCGTCAAAACAAGATCGAGCACCCCTCTCTCTCCACTTCTTAATTATGAGAAGCTGAGAACACACAAAGATGAACCCATGTGCAGGCAATCACACACATTTTTATTTCTAATTCTAAATTCTCAATAGCAGCTCATATTTGGACCCCACCACCGACACCTATTTCCCATTTCCAATTACCATTTTCATTTGCAGCTCATCATTTCACAGTATACGTTTCTTTTTTATTTTTTAAAGAATATATAAAGTGAAAAATTCACCAAAAATGTTTAGGAACTGAAATAAAATATAAGCAGCTTTATTTAATATCAAATTTAAGTGTCTAAGGTAGAGTTTATATAGCATTAATCATTCATTTACGTCCTATCTATTAATGTTGAAGAAGAAAAACTAATAGAAAGGGATATAATAATATCCTCAAAAATTTAATACCATCAAATAATTTTTATTAAAATTATTTTAACAAAACTGTATTAGAAATTTATATATTGTAAATTATTTATATAAATGATATACTTTTTTTGTATAAATTAGAATTGACTGTGAAATGAAAATTTAAAATGTATATAAATAGTTGTTTTATTAATATTTAGTTTTTATTTTTTCTGTTTTTATTAGACATGTAATACAAGTTTTTATAGGCCAATGAGTAATAGCTCAAATGGCTAGTCTTCCCATACTCAATTAAGAGATTGCGCGTTCGAATCTCTTATCTTTAGTAAAAAAAAAAAAATACAAGTTTTTATAGTTAGTAGTAAGCATTTTATGTTGATTTGAAAGAGAGAAAAAGACGAATTGAGTTGAGAGTTTTCCCTCTCTTATTTGATTTACCATTCAGTCACGGCTATATTCACTCCTTCCTACTCCTCCTCATCTGTACCGCACATATATGTATCATGTATGTGTGTGTCCACCCCTCACCATTTCATACTTCTCTCTCTCTCTCTCTCAAGCATTATTATTAGAAAGACAGACAGAATAGAGCAGTGACTCCGTACTGACTAGTGAGTATAATAGATATAGAGACAGAGAGAGCAGCAAATTAAAATGGGGGTGAAGAGAGGGGTTGCTACCGCCGTGGTGTTGTGTGTGTTGGCTTTTGTGAGCGTGAGTCTTGGTGAAGATCCCTACAGGTTCTTCGACTGGAATGTTACCTACGGCGACATTTACCCGCTCGGTGTTCGTCAACAGGTTCGCTTATTCTATTATGTTACCTTATTAGATCATCTGTCTGTCTCTGTCTCTATCTCTGTCTCTCTCACTTTCATTATTTATCTCATCTATGATATCTACAGGGAATACTTATAAACGGCCAATTCCCAGGACCAGACATTCATTCAGTTACCAACGACAACCTCATCATCAATGTCTTCAACAGCTTGGACCAGCCCTTTCTCCTCTCCTGGTAACTCTATCTTCACTCTCACTCTCTCTCATTATTACGATATATCTTATTTGATTAATATAATAATAATTTTAATTGATTATACTTGTCTTCCCGTGAAGATCAGTGAGTGTTGCCATTGGTAGCACACAACACTGGTGCATTTTTGGATGTTTGTTAAGTCACATGACTTCTTGTATTCTGCTAGTAAACAAAAAATTTCAATGTCCATATTCCATGTGCTCCTCCAAATAATTATTATTTTCTATCCGGACTATTTTTCCAGCATCATTATGGATCTGATCTGCCTCACCGCTCTTATTAGAAAATCATTAATAAAATAAATAAATTAAAATTCTATACTATATTGTTTCAATCTCATTTAAAATTTCCCCCAAAATAAAGAATCGGATCACCCCATCAGAGAGGTCATGATAATGAGCAATCTCGTGTGTTTATTATTAATTAGTTATCAAGTGTTTAGATTTAAGTTGGATTATAAGGTTTGAAGGGGCATATCAGCAAGCATAAAAAATCATTGACTGCATGTGCATAATTGAATTTTAATTTGAGCTTTGTATACAACGATAGAATGGGATTGCTTGTAGAAATTAAAATATGATACAAAGAATGTGCCATTGGGGCCCATTTTATTTATGCTATCTAGGCTGTTCTCCGCTAGATGGATTATCATCTTAGCTTTCATTTGCTGGATGCTTTACATACTTTTCTGATTACGATCCCACGGTAAGAGTAAATCAATGCGCAATCATAGTATACTAGTAGAGCCACGGATTTTGACTACTTGTAGAGGAGAATATCTCTCAGCTTTTCATTTTATTACGGAAAATATTAGGTACAACACTTTTAAAAAAATATATTTATATTATTAATTGTCACTTAAATTTGTATAGAAAAAAAGAAGCATATATGCATGTCATGGCATGGCAGCATGTAAATTGGTTAAAATGATGCAGGAATGGGGTCCAACAGAGAAGGAACTCATACGAGGATGGGGTGTTTGGAACAACATGTCCCATCCCACCGGGGAAGAACTTCACTTACATACTTCAAGTGAAGGATCAGATTGGAAGCTTTTACTACTTCCCTTCTCTTGCATTCCACAAAGCTGCGGGCGGCTTCGGAGGCATCAGGATCCTCAGCAGGCCAAGGATCCCGGTCCCCTTCCCTGATCCCGCCGGCGATTACACTGTTTTCATTGGAGACTGGTACAAGGCCAACCACACGGTAATCTCTTCTTTTATTTAACTTTAATTTACTGGTCTTATAATCCCAAAACAAAACTCAGCTTCTTTCCTTTTGCAATCATTTACATAATAAGTATTTCTCGTAGGGAACTACTCAAATGAAGATGCAAAAAACATCTTTTTATGAAGATGCTTTGTATAAAAGTGTGATTTATTGATTTGGCCACACTTCAAATAAAAACAACACTTTTATAACATATCAAAATCTAACCCTACACTCCATCATCTAAGGGTCAAAAAGAAAAATCATCACATGAAGACAATTATAATATCTTCATGGGAGTACCCACCTTTCTTGTATTAGTATATTCCCAGCTAGCTAGCACTATTTAGTTTACTAATATTCTCCAGCCTTGCTTTTCTAGTAATTAAGATGGGCATCTAACATTTGAGTTTGACATCTTACGTTACGTGCTACAATTTCAATTCGGTCGGGACAGCTGGGTCTGGGTAGGCCAAACGCTCCAATCCCAATTTATTTTTCCTAGTCCCATCCAAGCCACATGCACATGCCCCAAAAAGATGTATGAATCATTAAAGAGAAAAAATAGCACGCAGAATCATTAAACATTTTAGATGTTTATATTTGAATATTTAAGTGGAGTTAGGTAGTATTAGAGAGGTTGTAAATGATGCATGCATGTACTTATCTGATTTGGTGTTACAGGATTTGCAAAGGCAACTTGATAGCGGAAGAAAGCTAGCACTCCCCGATGGAATCCTGATCAATGGTCGCGGGGACAACGGGGCCTCATTCAACGTGGAACAAGGAAAGACTTACAGGCTGAGAATATCAAATGTGGGGCTGGAGAATTCCCTGAATTTCCGCATACAAAACCACAAGATGACCCTGGTGGAAGTGGAAGGAACCCATACCCTTCAGACCACATACTCCTCTCTCGATGTCCACGTTGGTCAATCCTACTCCGTCCTAGTCACCGCCGATCAACCTCCCCGGGACTACTACATCGTGGTTTCCACTCGCTTCACCACCACAGTCCTCACCACCACCGGAATTCTTCGCTACAGCAACTCAGCAGGGCCAGTGCAGGGCCCGCCACCTGGGGGACCCACCATCCAGATTGACTGGTCGTTGAACCAGGCCCGGTCCATCAGGACGAACCTTACAGCAAGTGGGCCAAGGCCCAACCCGCAAGGGTCGTACCACTACGGTCTCATAAACCTGACGAGAACAATCGTGGTGTCGAGCTCAGCCGGGCAGGTGAATGGGAAGCAGAGATACGCCATTAACAGCGTGTCTTACGTTGCACCCGACACTCCTCTCAAGGTGGCCGACTTCTTCAAGATCCCCGGCGTCTTCCGCGTGGGGAGCATATCCGACAGGCCCAGCGGCTCTGCCATCTACCTTGACACGTCTGTCATGCAGACTGACTACAGAACTTTTGTGGAGATTGTCTTCCAGAACGACGAGGACATCATCCAGTCCTATCATCTTGATGGCTACTCTTTCTTCGTTGTTGGGTAAGCACATTAGCATTTATCAATTTAAGCGTAATTAAGAATCAGTAGTGGTTTATTAATTAACTTATTTTCTGTTCATATGTACGTACCTAGTATGGATGGAGGAACATGGACAGCTGGTAGCAGGAACGAGTACAATCTTCGAGACGCAGTTTCGCGATGCACGACGCAGGTATATCCAAAGTCATGGACAGCAATATATGTGGCGTTGGACAACGTGGGAATGTGGAACTTGAGATCTGAATTCTGGGCAAGGCAATACCTGGGCCAACAATTCTATATGAGAGTGTACACAACATCCACTTCCCTCAGAGATGAATACCCTATTCCCAAGAATGCTCTTCTCTGTGGAAAGGCCTCTGGCCGACACACCCGACCCCTCTAATTCCACCCTATATTATCACTTGACCCCACCTCGAGGTCTCATTCTTTTTCATCAATCCATTATATGTATTGCCACAGTGCCATTCTTTCTCTCCAATGCTCACTACATTTTACCCCTAGGAATTCACAACTTTTATTCAATCAAATATCTATTTCTTGTTTCAAATGGCTAAACAGAGAACATACATTCATAATAACAACAAAGAATTGAAAAGGATCTAATACTTTATTTTTAAATGATTCAGATTACAAGATGTATCTCTTAAAATTATTGACATACATGTTATTTAGAAAGCAGAACTATTCTCAGCATATTTCACTGCATACATATATTTAAGATACAACAAGATGTGAAACCCCGAGTATTGGGATATACATGATGATGAAATAGCCTAAGTAGGCTCGCTCGCTGCTGTCCTATTCAATCCAGTGGGCTTCTAACACTTTAGCCATAAATCCGTACCTGTCAACAGCTTCCTCAATCTGAACGCCAACAACAAATACAACAATTATATAAACTTAGACAATGGAAAAACGGAAAGAAGAAATGGAAATATTCTTACTATTTTCTGCATGGAACGCCCAGCTCCATGTCCGGCCTTGCATTCGATGCGAGCAATCACAGGGTTTGTTTGAGGACTTTGCTTCATACTAGTACTCAGAACATACTGCATCGTCTACACATAATAAACAAGATTCAGTGCAATAATACCCCAATATGCAAAGCTAGTAAGCAGACTAACCGCCAATAACTTCAATGAGTGGAGTGGCACAACGCGATCATCATGATCAGCCGTCAATAACATCGTTGATGGGTACTGGATTGACCCACCACCAAACTCTTCCCAGGGTCTTCGTACATTGTGCAACGGTGAGTATCTATATTATACAACTTAAGTTAATACTAGGCATAGGCACTAGACACTAGCCAACAATTGCTACATGTCTAATCTCTAATCAACATATTACATATATATACAAATTGGGTCTCTTACTTGATTAGCCAATGAAACTCCTCCTCCTTTTCTGAACAACCAAACTCTGAAGTCCAAGCATGACCTGAATAATAACCACGACCCGAAATGAATGAGATTGTGATACATATGTACAAAAGCAAGACACGAAACAAACCTATGGTGAACTTGTGGAATCGTAGCATGTCCATAACACCAACATGAGCCAGTGCACAACCAAAAAGATCAGGTCTCTGCATGTACCAACAAAATGCCAAAATATTTAACGAAAACTCAGCACAACACTAAGCAATTAGCCAATTAGAGAAATAATGAATGGAACCAAACCTGATTTATGCAAGCAGCAACAAGAAGTCCGCCGTTGCTTCCGCCTTCAATACACAACTTTGCGGGCTGGGTATACCCTACGGATACAAGGTATTCGGCTGCAGAGATGAAGTCATCGAAACAATTCTGCTTCTTTGCAAGGGATCCTGCTTTGTGCCATTCCTCCCCATACTCCCCACCACCTCGAATGTTCGCTATGCACAAAACACAACCCAAGTGTCTTGCAAGCACAATGCGGCTCACACTGAAACACGGTGTGACACTCACGTTAAAACCACCATACCCGTATAGCAAACAGGGGTGTGAACCATCCAAACTAATGTCCTTTCTTGCAACAATGAACATTGGAATCTTGGTACCATCTTTACTAGCAACAAACACCTGATTGGCATGAAACTGAGAGCGATCAAAACCAGGAACTACAATCTCGCGGAATACCTTGATAACAGGAGCTTGTGTTCCCAGGTCGCACTGATATACGATACCAGGACTCAGAAAGCTGGAGAAGCCAAAGAAAAAGACACTGTCTTGACGGCGTGTAGAGATTCCATTAACGGTGCCAATGTCAATTGGTAAATGATGCTGCAAGCAACCTGTTTCCAAGTCTCTTACTTGCACAACGTACTTGACATCACTCAAGTAGCTTACGATTACTTGGTTGCCGTTCACAGCGCATGCTGATTCAAGAACATCCCTCTCTGACTCGTGGATAACATCGAACCAAGAATTAATAGGTTCTTTCAAATCCACTCGGACTAGTTTATATTTGGGAGCATTTTTGTTTGTTAAGAATGTGAATAAAGTGTCATCATTTGCAATGTAGTGAAACTGTGCATCAAACGTGTCAACAAGCTTTACAAATGGGAGCATAGTAGCATGAGCATGAGCATCTTCTTCTTCCTGTTTATTCCCAAAACCTTGCAGCCCATTCGTAAGTTCGGACATGTCACAGTAGTAAAGTTTATTCACTGGATCGCAACCTTGTTCAATATACATGATAATATACCTGCCATCATCACTAACACTTGCTCTAAACCGATATTCAGGGTTCTGGGGATCTCTCCAGCACAAAATATCTTGGGACTGATCAGTACCCAGAAAATGATAATAGAGTTCATGATAAAGGTTAGTGTTTGTCTCAGTGCCAGCATCTACCAGTTGTCCCTCCCTAGAATGTTATGTAGATAGAGTTGGCAAAAAAAATTCATCACGAATGAAGGTAAAATCTGGAAAGATGGAGAAGGGTGACTTACTTGGGAGCTGGATAGCGGCTATAGAAGAAACCTTTGGTGTCATGCGTCCAACTAATAGAAGAAAATTTCACCTGTTGAAGTGAATATATTGAAGGAGGCTAAATGAAAAGTAGTAGATTATTGAATTTGGATAGAGATGGAGACTCACCCAGGATAAAGTATGTGGGAGGAGATGCTTGTCTTGGATACGCATTATGTTGATAGTGACCCAATCGGTGCCGCTAGAACTAAGGCCATAAGCCAAGAAGTCAGCATGTTGGCTTACGGATACAGCAGTGAGGGAGACGGATCCATCTGGGCTGAGTGCATTGGGGTCAAGCAGAAGGTGCGGTTGAGCCCCGGCGTGGAAGCCATTCTGCATGTAGAGAACACTGTGTGGCTGAAGGCCAGAGTTGTGGAAGTAGAAATAGGTGTTGTGCGATCGCCTGAAAGGTACAGTGTAGTGAGGATGGTCGAAGAGGTTGGTGAGTTTGTGGCGGAGGTTGGGACGTGCAGCGCAGCTCTCCAGTACAGAATCCGTTAGCTGAAGCTGGCTGTGCACGAAGTCTTTGACTTCTTGGGCATCAGGATCCTCAAGCCTGTAGAAGAAGAAGAAGAAATGAAATGATCAACATCCCGTACATACACACATACCTACATAGAGATGGAGTGCGGAGTACCATCTGTAAGGGTCAGGAATGGTAATGCCGTGAAAATGGTCAACGACTGAGTTGTCCCTGCGAGCATTGGGATATGGATATTGGTTGAGTGGGAGCGGGAGCGATCCCATATCGATGGATATCATGGTTTGAGGAACGAGTTGATGGAGCAGCTGCACCTTAAATAAATAATTGATTCCTTCCATTCGTGGCGGGAAAATAAAGAGACGATGACAACATCCTTACACATTTTTACTCCAATGTGTCCTCATTCCTCAACTGACCCAACCTCTTTACATTCACCTGCACTTTCTTTGCCAGTATGCCCCCCATGCCCTCTCTTTTTTTTTTTTTTTTGTCTCACGTGTCTTCTGGAAACTTGCTTTGGGCCACAACTTCTAATCTTCATTAGGTCAACCATCAAAGAGGTGATAAGTACAGTTGGGCCACAACTTCTAATGTCTTCTAGTCTCTTCTCTATATAATATGTACCCAACAAAATTTAGAAGAAAAAAAAAATTACACAATTCATTTATATTTTTTTATTCTAATTAACATTAATTAAATTCATTTACACATAACCTAAATTCCAAATATAAAAGATATCACATGCATGAAGGAATCAACTCTCTTGCTAATTCATATGACAAGGTTTGGTCACATATATTTGGCATCTGAATATCTCTCATGTTCCTGTGTGAATATAGATATTTCGAGGTATAGCTCGTTCTACTATCGCTTGAATTTGCTTTCCTGGGAATGAAAGTGACGAACATCATCTTCTTGTGAGGGCGGCAGCGTTGGGCACATGTAAAGAGACTCCAATGCTCAAGTAAGTAAGAGTGTGAGAATATTCAAAATGGAAATAGAGTAAATTGCGTACCTGTGACAAAGTTGATCACTAGTATATATGGAGTTACCTTTAGGTAGTTATTTGTATCTTGTTCTTTGGTTTGATGAAGTCTATTTACTATTATTCCAGTTGTTGGGGTTGTGGTGGTTTGATTAGAGAGATTTTCGGGGGAGTTATCCTTAGTGCTCCAATTCCGAGGTTGTTGGTGTGGGCCATACTTTGGGTAACGGATCATAGCCCCCAAAGTTGATCTGTTTGGGATACCGAACTATAAACAGGTTGAGCTTTGACGAAATATAGTTCGGAATTGGAGCTGGTAAGAGCCCCCAAGCTCAACCTCGTTTTAGAGGTTATTCGAAAATAGAAGCACCTTGATGGTTTGGCGGTAAATTGAATTTTTATTGTAAAGTGTGAATTTTTGTAAATGTGAGTTTTGTTTCGTTGGTGAGAGAAAATAAATAAAGGGTCACGTTGAGTTAATGCGCTTGGGGAACTGGAGTAGTTTCTAAACCGTCAGTATAGTGCACCGTGCGGAGTTGGACGGTTTTGTTTTGACTTGGGTCTTCATTGTTTGAATTTTTAGTGGGTTAGTGGGTAAAATTTTGTTCTTTTCGTTTTTTTCGATTTTGACTAAGCTTTTTGTGTTGGGGTTATTTGCTGAAGAATGGACAGAAGAGGTTAGTGTTCTTTTGCTTTGTATTTCATTTTCTCTGAGTTTGTTTCTTTTTCTTTCGTGATGGAAAAGGAGAAAACTGTTTCAAAAAAGAATGCCAAGGGTCGAGGGAGAAAGGCTGTTGTTGAGGATAAAGATAGGCTTGTTGAGGAAGTTTTTGTTTAGAATCCCCGTGATCCCTTTCCTTGGGTTGCTGAGTCTGTGACGAAGTGGGTTTTGATTTTTGTTGATGAGAATAGTATCTCTCAGCTAGGTCCCTTTCCTTGGGTTGCTGAGTCTGTGACGAAGTGGGTTTTGATTTTTGTTGATGAGAATAGTATCTCTCAGCTAGGTCCAGTGTCATCTTGGGTTAGGGATGGTTCAGATATAAAAATAAAATTTTTGCCATGCAATATTGCTGACCGTGTGTATCACCGGGGCAAGGGTTTTGAATTTTTCTTTATGTACAGTTGTGTATTTGTTGAGTTTGGTGTCAAGTTTTCGTTTTCTGAGTTTGAGTGAGGGGTGCTGATGCAATTGAAATGTGTCCCCTCGCAGTTACATCCAAATTCCTGGGCGTTTGTGAGGGGGTTTGAGGTATTGATGAGTTGTCTTGGGGTTGTACTATCATTAGAGGTATTTTTTGCTTTATTTCAGTGTAAAGGTGTTAAGAAGGGTTGTTGGTTGAACCTGGCTAATGTTCCTGGCCGAGCTATTTTCAGCTTGTACAAGTCTTCGTATAAAGGGTTCAAGTCGATGTTTTTGAAAATTGGGGTTAATGATAATGAGTTTCCGTGGTATATGGATGAGTGCTTACTGGAGAGGTTTCCTTTATACTGGATTCCGAGGCCTAGACAGATACTGGGGCATTGCTGTGAGCATCCGCCATATGTCGTGACCTGCAAGGGAAAGAAAAGAAGAAAGCACAGAAAATATATAAAAAGATGTGTCGTGACCTGTGTGAATATAGAGATTCCGAGGTATAGCTTGTTCTACTATCGCTTGAACTTGCTTTTCTAAGAATGAAGGTGAGGAACGCCGTCTTCTTGTGAGGGCGGCGGCGCACCTGCAAAGGAATTCCAACGCTCAAGTAAGTAAGAGTGTAAGAATATTTAGAATGAAAATGGAGTGAATTGCATACCTATGACTTAGTTGGTCACAAGTATATATGGAGTTACCTTTAGGCAGTTATTAGTTTGACGAAGTCTATTTGCTATTATTCCGGTTGTTGGGGTTGTGGTGGTTTGATTGGAGAAATTTTCGGGAGAGTTATCCTTAGCGCTCCAATTCCGAAGTTGTTGGTGTGAGCCATACTTTGGATAACAGATCACCTCCAAACTCCAAAATGCAGAATTTCATATGGCGCTTAAGCAAAACATATTGCCCACATTTGCAAATCTTGAGAGACGTGCACGTAAGAATTTCAACTTGTGCCCAAAATGCTTGAGTAAAGAAGAAATTATCGATGCATTTTTGGTTGTCATGTGTCATATGTCTTTTTTGAGGTGTTATAGTCTTTAACTCTTGCCGATCCATAATCATCTTCCAGTTCAAACCCTCCCATCCTCAAGACAAAACCAATAACACTAGTACTAACATGCAACATGAAAAATAAATACCATGTATCTTAGAGTTTCATTAGCAATTTATACCGCATAACTTTAGAACTTGTTATTTGTACTGATTATGAGTAAATCCTGCATAACCTTATACATTGGTTACAAGTACAACCACCACTTTATTAATACAAACGAATACTCGCTAGTAACCCACCATGTAGAACAATAACAAAATCATTCAAGCTCATTTATAAAGGGACTCTGAGAAGAAAGAAAAGCTATGGGTTTTTTTATTATTATTATTAGAAACATCTTCAGAAATTCACACATTGAGGTGTCAAAATACTTTTTACATATACCCACTTCTTAGGTTTTTAGACCCCAAAATAACCTCTATACTAGAAAGATCATGTATTTAGCTAAAAGAGGAGTTATACTTCAGACAAAATCCTCAACATCACAACTACTGAACTACATGAAAAAAGTATGCTTAGACTTTGTTTTGAAAATGCTAACTCCCTACCTTCGTTAATGCGATAAGAGTTAAACAAAATAAAATCCTGAAAATTAATCTATTATTAAAAATAAAAAATAAATAAAACACTTTAAATTTTAATATAAATTATTAATATAAAATATAATAAATAAAAAATAAAATTTATTTAACTAATATAAAGGATAATATTCTTTACGCAAGAAAGTCTAAATCACAACTATATTAATATTGTGTCTATACACATTTTTGATATAAAAATAATTTTTTAAATATAATTTTATATACGATTTTCTCTATCTGACATCCTTATTCTTTGTATGAATTTTGATATATAATTATATATACATTTTTATATAAGTGATATGGCTGTTACAATCCAAGCATCATAACTCGGCATCACTTGTTACAACTCGACTTAATAAGCTATAATTCGGTATAGCGGTATGAATCTAGAATAAAACACCCGACTATACATCGTAATCTCCCGATCTAATCATAATGATTCTTCAATATCAACAACGGCTAGAAATATAGTCGATTTACGTCTTTCACCTATAAAAGTATGATCTTTCACCTCTCAAACTTATTAAAATTTCACAATACTAACTTAAATATCGGAGTGCTTTTTAGGGCTGCACATGGATCGGATAATATCCGCATATCCGTGGTAATTATCTGCATTCGATCCGAATTTTGCAGATATTATCCGATCCACAAAGCCATCAGATCCGATCCACAAATCCGCATATCCGCACATCACATATAAATAGCATAGCTTAAGAAAATAAACCTTAATGTGATATGAATTTTAGTGTGTTGTTTTATTAATTTTATGATATCTTGTTTTTTATTTTTTATGTTGTACTTCGACTTAGAATAATTAAACTTAAATCTTGTGTGATTTTTTTTTTGTTATTCAAAAGAACTTTTATTGATAATATTTTAGAATTAAATATGCTTAAACAGGTGAAAAATAATTTTTTTTTCTAAACAGCCAAATGGAATTTGAAAACATTTTTTTTGAATTATGCGGATATACCCGATATCCGATCCGATCCGATCCGCATTTTTCAATCCGGCCTGAAAAATTGCGGATATCGTATCCGATCCGATTCGATTCGTGTGCAGCCCTAATGCTTTTTGCAGGTTCACTTTCTCTTTTCTTCTCACTCTCCACGACGTGACATTTCTCTGGACGAAAAGCTCAAATTTCTTAAGTCTATAGCTTAGCGTTGGAGATTACAGCTAGCTAGGGGTGTGCATGGGTCGGGTGAAACCGGGTTTGATGTGACCCAGACCCGACCCGAAAATATATATCGGGTCTATTTATTAGACTCGAATCCGATCCTAGACCCGATGAAACCTATACACTTTCGGGCCACAATTATACCGGGTAAAAATCAGGTGAAAATCGGGCCGTTAACATTACATTACCTTGATACCTTTTTATAAGCTAGTATGTGAAAATATCCAAATTTTCAAGACTCCAATCATTATTTGACATGGTAAAATTCACTTAGAAAAATATAACAAGAACTAACTCTTCTCTAAAATTAAAGCATAACCATAATCAATACTAATATTGTCTAATAACTCCAAATATTTAAATCAATACAAATAACACAATATTATGCATTTTAAACATAAAAAATTAACCTATAGTCTTATAATAACTAATAACACAAAATATTAAGGTTTACAATACTTAAATTTCACATAAAAATAGCCATCATCCATCACTAATAACACAAAATATTAATTGTGTATTATAACCGAGCCACCGGATCGATTTCGGGTGACCTGAGTCATAACCCGATTCCGACCCCTATTTTTAAGACCCTTACCCGATCTTAAACCCAGTAAAATCACATCAAAATAACTCCTGTTCAACCAGATCGAACCATACACACCCCTAAAGCTAGCACGACTCTCGGAAGCCAAGTTATGTCCCGAAGCCAAGTTATGTCCCGATTACTTACTCAAGAACAATAAATATATTCTAGTGTCTACAAATTATACATTATACATGTTTTAGTCACCAAAAAAAAAAAAATTATACATGTTTTAATTTTATAAAAAGGCGAATCCCACTTTTTGTCACTCATATTTAGACAATAATACAAAATATGTAGACATCATATAATTATCCTTTTATATAATATAATATATATAATTGTAGTTACTTTTTCACCAACTTCCTGAATCCTGAGCTGAAAAGACTTTGTCCACAGGTTAGATTTTTTGTGATCTTTATAGGAAAAGGGGCTTCAATTGAAGAAAATACGAAAAAGTGTTCACAAACTCGAAACCAAACATAAACCGTTTGGTGTGAGCTTCGTACTTAGATTAGAACGAACACACAAACACATACGGCGGGCCACCCACGAATTATACAAAAAAAAAAAAAGTTAATTACATGACTAATCAATGTGTCTCTGTGCGACATCATTCAACTGTATATATATATAGCAGTAAAAATTAGCACGTAGTGTCTAACTCTTTGAACATGCATGTATGTGATACTTATGGCGGCATAATTTCATCCCAAACAATTAAACCAAACATAAAATTAAGCAACTTAATGGCGGTACATATAGATAAGCTAGCATTATTGTAACTTGTAAGGCCCGCCTTATTGTAATAAAATAGGAGTTTCAATTCTATGAAGTACTATTATTTATAGCTAGCTAAGTCACCGCACGCGCCACGGAAGAGGAAGCTTGCGTTGGGTGAATAACAAAACAGCAATAAGTGGACTTAGTTGAGTGTGCAATCTTCAATGATGAGCCTAGCTAGGTCTTGACGTTAGTTCAAGAGAGTTGGACCGTAGAAATTAACGTATTCTCTAGTTTCCCCAATAATACATACACACATACGAATACAGTAGAGCGTAACTATCTTGTACCATTCAAAAGGCATGTCAGATGAGGCATGCAATGCACGAACTCGAACCCTACTCAAATCAAATCTCCTCCTTTTATCAGTTGGTAATCCAATCCAATCTAGTAATTATCAACATCATAGATCATCGCGGCAGATACAATATCAAATCACCTACAATTACAAAAATACAAAATAATAAACTAAAAGCTCGCCTTTATTTGAAAATCTGGACCGCAATAAGTTAGCTTTGGTCATAAAGAGGGAACTACCGCACCCGTACCATGTATAACAAAATATCGACCCACAAATTCATCATTTTAATTTTAATAAAATATCCGGCGATTAAAGAAGCTAGTCTTAGAAGAAAGATGTAATTGAATTTCTTCTGTTTATTAAAAATAATAATGCGGTGGAAAATAATCAAATTCCCATTATGCCCCCATCACAATCACAATTCACAGATCGATGAATGATAGAGCTAGCAGGGGCTTCTGATGAAACCCTAGAAGCCAATGTATCGCAGAGATGGGAGTAATACAAATGAGAATTTTCCATGAATAAAGGAACACAAGAAATCAAGCAATGAAATCAAGAAATAGGTTTCCGTTTTCCAACACCAGCGGCTGCGAATAATTAATTAGTAAGATTGAATGAGGAGTAGTGAAGGACAGAGAAATTAAACTACAACACAAAAGAAAAAGTGGTCAATTAAACGCTTATTCCATAGAAACTTTTACATTTTACTATAATAACAACAACAACAAGAACATGCATATGATCCTGCAAAGCAATGTACATAAAGCAGAGAACAGTAGAGACACACTATTCATCAACGCAGTGAGAGAGCAAGTTACAAAGCGTGTGAAGATAGCTACCTTACTTGTTGGGAAAGAAGATAGATAGATATCAGGAGGGCTTTACAAAGAGAAGGCAACAGAACTCAGTTGGCAGCATGTCCACCTCCTCCCTCCGCTAAGGAAAAGATAGAAATGAAAGGAGGTGGACAGAATGCCAATAAACTCTGTAAGCAACTCTTTGCTAAACCCACATGATGACGATGATCAACGAAACTATTCTTCATTTCTTCTTCTTCTTCTTCCTCCTTAGTATATTATTATTGGGGTTGGATGGGGAGGAGTGTTGCCAGGGAAGGTACATAGTACATATACTTTAAGATGTGACGCGATACCCACCTCCATGGTAAATCCAGAGTGGAACATCATCACCTCCCTCTATTAATTATTCTTATAAAACCATCCATTTTTGTTTATCTTTCGCTAAAATAAAATATATAGAAAGAAAGAAGAGAACAAAATTTAAAGTCCCACAAAATAAAGGTTTTGATATATTTATTAAAATATTATTTTTATTTTACCTTTATATATTTTTTATATTTATTAAATTAGTAAAAAAATTTAAAGAGAGTCTAACATTAATTTCTTTACTAGAATATTGCTTATTTTTAAGAATATATTTATTGATATAATATTTTTATAATTTAAAATAAGTCACCATCATTAATATTTTAATTAATTCAAAATAATTATTTATCTAAAAATATTAGGTGATGTATGTTGTTCACTTTATTAAATAATTAGTAAAATTTTCTATATTTATTTAAATCCTGTTAAACTCAATTTTTTTCAATTAGTTTTTATTAAACATATAATTAAATATAATTAAGGTTCAACATTTTATTATCTAAAAGAAAAAGTATATATACAATTAATTTTTAATTAGTCAATATTAATAATTTTTTAAAATCTAAAATTAAGATTTGTAATTTAAAACTTAAAAATTAAGATAAATAAAATAATTTTTAAAAAATTGATTAATTAAAAAAATAACTCTTCATCGTTATTCATATCTAAATCAAGTCATTATTGGACAAAATTCATTTACAGACGTTTGTAAAGTCATGGACGCTTCTCCAATTAAAAAGTTAGAATATTGAATTAACTGATTTTTTCCTTACTATTAGTGAATTAATTAATTTAAATTAGTCGAATGATTTGCTCAACTGTTAAGTATGTTTAAGTAGATGTCAAAAAGTTCAATAAAAAAATCTTTAAAAAAATTAATATATTTCTTTTTCCCGAAAACGGAAAAGAGAGGAGACGTGAGTTGCTGGAGTAGCAGGGTGGAAAAGGAATGGTGAAAAGTAATGAGATTAGATGGTTCATTCCTTCGCTTCCCTGGAGAGAGAGAGAGAGAGCATATTTAGAAGGATCAAAGAGGATGAAATGCTGCAATGAATGATTTCATCCCTCGTTCTTGACGAATTGAAGGTAACAAGACCACTCACTCGTCTCTTCCATCAATCTAATCTTTTCCCTTCTCAGCTCAGCTCCTTAATCCCTCGATTCCGATGCCCACTCCTTAGTCCTTAATCCCTGTTCTTCATATACTTGATAACTTGATACTTGATACCTTTTGCCTTAACCTACTAAGCCAACTTGCTATATATTATACCAGCATACAAGTGGCAATAGAATTTTTTCTATTTTTATTTATGAGTAGTAAAAAAATCAAATTATAAGTTGTCCCGTTTTTATCTGTTTTTATTATTATTAAAATTTAACAAATAAAATTAAATTTTAAAATTTATATAATTATTATTATATAAAATATAAATTAAAATAAAAATTTTATAATAATATAATATTATTAATTATTTTACATATTGAAATTCGTCCCGACCAAATAAAAACAAGATGGGTACTTGTATATTCAAAAATAGTATTTTCGATTATTCCTAATTGGAGTTATTTAGATAAAAACGCTAAAAACGTTTTTTTATAAAGATATTTTTTAATAATTAAAATTTAACACATATAATCAATTAAATCGTGTTATTTTTGTCAAAATTAGATTAGACAAATTGATTTGACCGAAAAATGGTGAATAAAATCTTGATCTAGTCTAAATTAATATTATTTTTTATAAAAAATGAGTACAATACCCTATTATAGAAAATGACTAAAATACTTCTATAATATATATTAATTTTAAAAATCTTAAATTTTAGTCCTTTATTTTCTAGGGTTAGATTTAGAATTGTTAAAATTTATATATATATATAATAAGAGTATTTTAATCATTTTTTATAATAAATGAATTGTAGTCATTTTTTATAAAAAAAAATATTAATTTAGATCAGTTCAAAATTTGATTCACCATTTTTTTGATTAAATCAATTTGTCTAGTCTAATTTTGACAAAAATAACATGATTTAATCAATTATATATATTAAATTTTAATTACTAAAAACGTTTTTAAAAAAAGACGTTTTAGGCGTCTTTATCTGAGTGGCTCCCTTCCTAATTACTATGATCCATAACATTTTTAATACTAATTTAACAACCATAATTATAATATTTTTTTCATAATCTTGCGACTATTTTGAAATGAAAGATTTGACAACCATAATTATAATATTTTTATCATAATCTTGCGACTATATTTTGAAAATGACAGATTTGCTAATGAATGTTTATATAAATGTATACTTGTCATCATCATACCTTTTCTCTATTATTTATCATTTTTATTTATATGATTTTTTACTTTTATGATATCTTCTTATGCATTCTTATTTAGGTGAAAAATGTTTTTATTCTCTTCATTATAAGAAAGTGAAGAAAAAATGTTTATTTGGGAAGAAATTTTAGCTTGTTTATATTAGCTTCTAATATATAGATGCTAATCTTTTATATATAGAAAAATCAAGCACAGTTTTTACTCTACACATACAAAGTATATCAAAAAGTATAATTTGTTCTGTTATGATGATAAACCATATATAGGTGAACCAAACAAGCGTACTTAATTTTATTATTCACATCTATGTAAGCTATTACTTTTTCATACCACTAATGTAAAAGTGGGAAATTAATAACAAGGAACAGGCGAATCTTTAAAAATAAAGAAGCGAGTGTGGAAGGAATTTTTTTTTTTATAAATATTTGAACAGTTACAAAGAATAGAAATGTATAACTCTTTTTGTTATTGATGATAATATCAAAGATAATACTAAGGATAATCTTCTATTTATATTTCGCTAAATTTTGATGTTTAAAATTGTTTTTTTGTCGTTCTACTTTATTGTGTTGAGCTCACTTGTTTAAAAAAATTTAAAAAATTATGACTACAAAATGAAAAAAATAAATTTTCTTTAGATCCCAATAGCACATTCCATTTGTTTATTTTTTATTATTTTACTTTTTTATATTATTATTTTTTAATCCATTTTTTAGAGGTTGATAGTTCGGATGTGGTGCTTTGAAAAAAATATAAAAAAAACTTTTATATAAAAACAATATTAAATAGTATTATAAAATTATTTTAAAAAAATATCATTTAAAAAATATAATTTAAAAAGATAATAATATAATTTTATTAGGTTTTACAAAATATTATAAATAGTATTTTATATTGAAATTAACTTAAAATATACAACTATTCATTTTTTAGTTTTTTTATGGGGATTACTTTTTCATTTTATACCCTACCAAAAGAGGACAAATGTGAACCTACACCTCCAATCTAATATGGGATAGTGGCAGTTGAAAATTTTGTCCGACGTTTCAAAGGTCAATATACAATTATGCATCGATGAGTTGCTTCATTATTCAGGTCATGTTATGCTGAACCATTCTTAGATGTCTCTAATTTATTCAGAAAAAAAAAATTAAAGAAATTTATCTTTTCAATGGAAAATATAAAGGAAACAAGATATACATTTTTATATTCGTAATTTCCTATGGAAGTCCATTTTTTTCCCTTTTCAATGGCCAAAATTAATGGCAAAAGTTAATGATTTGAAGACATTTAGTTATGGAGTAATTTATCTAGATTGGGTTTAAGTATTCTATTGATTTTTATTATTTTATCAAAGTTTAATTAGATTTTTATTGATTATTGTCGTTTAATTTAAAATATTTATTTTTAAAATATTTTATAATTCATCTTATATCAAACATGAAAAATAATAACTTAAGCATTTAATTACAATTTTTTAAATACAGTAAAAAATTAATTAAAAATTTGATAAACTATAAAAAAACATCAATGTAGTAATTATGATTTGTAAGCACATTTTGCATTTAACTTTTGTCAAAATGACCTCCATCTATTACTCTATAACTCTTATATTTTACCCTGTAGATTAACGCAGATGTCCATAATTGAAATAAAAAAAAAAAATCAATGTAGTAAATTAGTAATTATGATTTGTAAGCACGTTTTGTATATAACTTTTGGCAAATGATCTCCATCTATTACTCTATAACTCTTATATTTTACCCTGTATTACACATGCATACTTTATTGTACCATATATCATTGACTATGTATAGAAGAAGATTAAAAAAAATCAATGTAAAAATAACATGTCTATTTCTTAGGCTAAGTTAAACTTTCTCATTCACCGTACTTGATTAGTTGTAGGCTTTGATTATGTAGCGGTTATCCAATTTGGACCCGTGGTTAATTCATTAATCAATTTAAATAAGTATTTGAAGGTTCAAATCTCGTTTTTATTAACGAGTAGTAAATTACTAATTATTTCAAAGTACAAAAGACATTTGCTAAATTATTTGTCTCTATATTATTATTTCTTCTATATTTCTAAATACAACCATGTTGATTAGATATACACCAAAATCAATTATTAATATAAAATATATATTAAATATGAATTAAACCATTCATATATTTATATTAGTTAATTTTAGTGTATTAGTGAGTACTAGTGCCATAAAACTAAATCCATGTAGTTTAATTTAATTAGTAAGTATATTTTTACACGGTTTGAAAAGGAAAGCTACCTGAAGGAGAGAAGGGTAGAAAAAAGCATAATATATATATTAGTGATGAAAAGAGCATGTTATTTTTGTTACAGAAGAAAGCGCGAGCAGAGATACTAGCTTATTGTTATAGTAAGGGATATAGAAACTTAGAAAGGAGCAAGGTAGGTATAGTTGAGCGCACATATGTAAGTAACTAAGTATTGAATTGTGATTTTATTCCCATGTATCATAATGTCTCTATGTTCTACTGCTTGCGCCATACAGCATAATTGTGGCCAGAGGTTGCTAGTTCCCACTGAGTGTGAGATGCAGATGGACACCATGAGGCACTTCCAATCTTCATGCACACCTTGTCTCCGATTATCGCTGAATATAGGTTTTGTTTCGCTTCCAATATCCTCACCGATGATCTACTCTCAATACCTTCACGCTTCCGTACATCAATCTGCACTTACCGCATGCATGCACTTTAATTTCTTACTCAACAACAACCAACAATATCAATAATGATTGTGCTTACCAGCTTCACTATCTGGTTACGAATGGAGTTGCCCCACTCAAACAAGTGGTCATAGAAAACTGTTGGTATCCCAGGATGAGTCAATATGTATGCATATCCCTGCCAAACAAGTCACACACAAACGATTTAATTAATATTATACACCCCTTCTGTATGTGTAAAGAGTCACAAATTGACAAAAAAAAAAAAAAGGTACCTACCTCCATAATATGATCAGAGGGGAACGGCCAATGAGCCTGCTCATACAGAAAGTTGAACAAAACCATATATGTAAGTTCTCCATTTAGTAATTAATATATAGAAAACACTGGCGGGAAGTAAAGGCAGCACGATGTTAAAGGAAAGCAGGACAACTTTTCATGCTGATGCCAAAATTCTTAGCGGAATAATTGGAAAGGCAGCAGAATTTAATTACAGAAGGCATTTCTAACTCTGAGGCACCTTTTTTTTCTTCTTTTTGTTCAAGGCCAGTATCTTTTATAATTAGAGATGTTCTTGTGTGTGAATAAGTAGAGATTAAGAAATTGGAAATGCGTGGTACAGAACAAGAGACCTAAAAATTGTGAAATTGGCAAACACGAAAACACACTCTCCAGGAGTACCTGAGTGGAGCCAGTATCATGATTGTCCACAAACGTGACTGATCTTGAAGGCCACCATCCCATCACACCCGGCGGCTTCCCTTGACCATCACGCAGACGCCAAAATTCTCCCTTCACAGCTTCCTGCGTGCATATATATAATTGATATAAGTCCATCAACCGATCAAAATCAACATGCATGAGATAAAGGGCATGTGTGTAGGGGTGATAACCTGGAGAATTCCTTTTGTTGTGAAGTCAAATGCAGCTGAAAGCTGTCCAGTGCCATCAATCCAATTGATTATTCGCTGCCTATGGCTGTCTGTAATGCATCCATCATGCTGTTATTAAGAGTTCAATTCCGATCCTCATTTATATTTTAATTTTAACAAGTACAGTAGTGCATACACCCACCCTGGTTATAGTCCAAAGAAGAACCTCTGTAGTTGCAAGAATCCCAGTACTCCCCTACACAGAACAATGGCTTTGTTGCTTCGATATATTCTTTCACATATTTTGCTGAAAACCTGTGTATACGTACCAAATAGTTCAATTATTAACAATACATAGTCGAATTAACCAAACAAGGTTGAATAAGTTACCCTTTTGCAAAATCAAAACGAAAATCCTCAAAGCCTACGTTATGGCGCAGCCATCTTAGCCAACCTATGATATCCTTTCTCACAAAGTCTTGGGTGTGATCGATATTGGGGAACCCCTGGAATATGGCGCCGGTCTTTCTGTTGCCCTAAATATGGGTGGAATGCAGATAGAGAGATGAAATTAAAGTTGTTTTAATTTGTGATCGATATATTAGATCTCATTATGTAACTAATAATTAAGAAAGAAGCATTGAATTGAAATATTACAAGTCCACCGGTATCTGAAGTGACAGCACGTTCATCCCAAGAGAGTGGGATTCCATCAAAACGGTTGTAGATTCCTCCACGTCCCTGGGTGGTGCCAACACGATGATTGATGACAATGTCAGCCATGGATCTGAGTTTGTGTTGCTTCATCTTAGCAAGCAGAGCTTTCAAGTGATGCTCGGAGCCATAATTAGTGTTGAGTGAGTAAAGGTTCTGTGGAGTGTAGCCTTGAGGTGAGAAGGAATGAGTTGGTGGTGGCAACCAAACGGAAGTGAATCCAGCTTTGGCTATCTCTCCAACTTTGCTCTCTAGATTCTCCCACCAATTGTACTTGTGCGACTCCCAGTTGAATCCCTGCAAAGTGCAAACAAATTTCTTTATTCTTAGCTTTTATCTTCTCTTCAATCTCAATGCTAGCTACCTCTTGCTCTGTCTCCTCTATCTCCACGCTAATAAGCATACATATGTTTAGATTATTCATTCTATTAACTGTACCTGAAAGAGTATTTCCTTTCCATTCTTCAAAGCGGTACCTGCATGATGGTCAGGTCATGTGTATGCCGCGTGCGTTAACATACAAGGATTCAATCATATCATATCATCAAATAAACGACCTACAACTTCAACTAATGGTAGATAGCGCACATGAAATGATCTGTTTAATTTTAGGCACTACTGAAAACAATATGCATAAGCGCGCGAGATTAGAATTGAAGTTGGGAAAACATACCGATATCCTTTTGTTGATTGGTCTGATCATGTCCCTGAAGAAAAATTATAATTAAATAAATAAAGAATACATAATATCTCGAGAGTGAGAGAAAGAGAGGAAGGAAAGCATACAGTGTTTAATAAGCCCATGATAATGAGGAGGAGAGTGGCTAGGTAGAGATTAAAACTGCATGTGATGATGAAGACGAGTAAGAAAATGAATGAATTGAGGAGCATCATATATCACGCAAGAGCAGTAAGTTAAGATAGAGGCTTACAGATACACACTGCAATTGATCTCCCGATAATGAGTAGAGCTTTAGTTTGGAGGTCAAGGTATTTATAGTAATATACAACACCGCAACACAAAAGTCACAGCATTCGAGAGAGGGAGAAGATAATGGCGGTGCGAATCAGTATCAGATAATTGTGCCCACGAACACAATGGAATGCAATGCCGCGAGGTGATCTGAGGGAGGGCCGAATATCAATCAATTGAGGAATAAAAAAAAGAGGGTGGTGGGAGCGGCAAAGGGAATTGGGTGCGCGTGGGCACAGTAGTGAATTCAATTCATGTTGATGATTAATTGGCATGGCATCTTCCAGACAAAGCCAACACACTACGTCACCCCGGCACCACCACGCATCCACATCCAAATCAACGCGCTCTTAGCTTGTTCCATCTTTCCTATTCCCAAAGGCGAAGGCGAATTTCTTCTACACAAATTACAAACAAAATTACCCCAATTTTTTTGTTTTTTTTTTAATTAAAGATAGGCGAATTCCTTCTATGACATTTGAGTCATCCCGATTAATCTTTGTCTTTTTATTAGTCTTACGAACTTCTTATATACTCTTATTATAATTAATTATTATTAATATTAATTTAATAAAAAATAATTTAAGTAATACATTAAAATTATATAAATCTAATAATTTTAACTTAAAAATATTAATAAAAAATACACTCGATAGCAAAATTTGAGTAAAAAAATCAACAAAGTAATCCTTAAAACTTACATAAAATAAATAAAAATAAAAAACTAAAAAAAATGTTTTATAAATAACTTTGCATGTTTCTTATATATTTTTATTATAATTAATTATCTTTAGTATTAAACTAATAAAAAAATAATAAAAAAATATAGATAGACAATAAAATATTAAATAATATAAATAATAAATATATTAAATGTTCAATTCATTAAATGTGTAGATAATTATTTTAATATTAAGATTTAAATAAATAATTTAAAGTGTAATTTGTTTTTTTTTTTTTGTAATAAAAAGAGCCTAGGCCCAAAAAAGGAAAAACACTAGTTACAGTCTTCAATTACATCAAGAGTACGAGAGAGTACAATCTCTTGAACATCTTCTTGTAAAAGCGTTTTTAAATTTTTGTTTAAATTGGATCAATTTTAAAACCCATTCTTCATCTTGATAAAAAAAAATCATTCAACTAACATAACCCATAAATAATTTAAGTAACAACTCCCAGACTCATACAAGAATGACGTGCACACCTTTTTTAAGTACACCAAAGCCACTGGTGCGGGAAGACTTGTGTCACTCCTCTTCCATTTCTCATTTCATGACAAAAAGCAAGCGCACAGTTCAATAGGAGAAACATGTTCTAAATGTGTTTCTTCTCCAAATTACATGCAAAGCAAAAAAAATGCCACGAAAATGTTTTACCTGGATTCCACTGATTTCTATCTCCATCCATTTTAATTTAAAAACTCTGCTTTTTTTGTGTTGGCAAACTGACCGAATAAAAAACTCAGCAAACTTTATTCCATCAGTCTGTCGTATGTGTAATTGTCATTGTATTGCTGTACTGAAATAATTGCCAAAACGGGACTACTTGTTTTTTGTTTCATCTTCTATATTGAATATTGATCGTCTCCTATGCTTCATTAGCCTTCCCTCAATTTGGATAAACAATATCTTGCGGCATAATCCATATTGAGCAGAGATTCACACCACCAAAGACTTTAGTTATCAATTCTATTCTTTCATGTAAAATCCTTGGTACTATTTAAAATTACTTTGTTGTGATCAATTTTTGTGTATACATACTAATGACATGTATTTCCATTAATACATTCTATTAGGATTAATATACGTTTAAAATAGTCACCAACAAAAAATATACGTTTAAAATTAATAACAAGAAAAGATATTAGTGCCACAAATTATATACGTGTTAATAATGTTTACAGCTTTTTATCTTTCCAATTTCCGCTTAACACTCCAAATTTATTTTAGTTTAAAAGTGATATGATAGCCATTTCATATTATTGTAGGTTATTTATTATACTTGCTTTCAATATTCGTAATATGAAACGGGTTAAATATTATTTAAAAATTATTAATTTATATTTTTAAAATATTTAATTTAATTTGATGTATTTTAATTTTATTTATTTAATTATTAAATTTAGTTTTATGATTGTAAATTTATAATTTTTTTTATTTTAACTTACTTAATAAGAGGTTATAAATATTTTATTAATTATTATAGTTGTAATATAGAGAAATTAAAAAAGTGTTAAAATACTTTTTTATTTTGTGATGAAATTACGATGTAAACAAATGAGGTTGAGTTAATTATTCTTTTGTTGTGTCGAAAAATTGGATAAAAGGTTAAATAAGTATCTTCGATCTAATTTTCGAACTATAGTGTGAATAAATGAGGTTAAAGAATTCTTTTTTTGTTGCATCAAAAAATTTTAAAAAAAATTAAATAATTCTCTTTTTATTAAATTTCAATATATTTTTTTTAATTTCAATATATCTTTTTTATTCAATTTAAATTTTTTATTTTGTTTATTTTTTTCTATATTATTTAGTATCAGGTTTCGAGTATTAGATTAATTCTTATTAATTTATAATTCTTTTTGTTGTGTCCTAAAAAAAAGTATTTTAGTGTCTTTCGCGTTCTTTCTTGTGTTTTTATCATCCTTATTTTTTTTTATTTGTGTGTTGTTATTGTTTTTATCGTTCTTATTTATTTTATTATTAAAAAAAACATACAATACCAAAAAAACCAAGAATAAATGAATTATCTTCTTTGGATTTATCTTTTTATATACCATTTTTTCTAATTACAATATTTGAAGACAAATCTTTTTGGATAAGAGAAGAATAATATGTGCTTCAAATGTTGTGATATGAAGAGTTTAAGAATTATTTAAAAGTTATTAATTTATATTTTTTAAATATTTAATTTAATTTAATATATTTTAATTTTGTTTATTTAGTTACTAAATTAAATTTTATATTTACAAGTTTATGATTTTTTTTTTATTTTAACCTAATAAGAAGTTATAAATATCTCATTAACTATTGTAATTGTAATATAGAGATAAAAAAATGTCAAAACACTTATTGATTTAACGATAAAACACTTATTGATTTAACGATAAAAAGATAATATAGTAGACAAGTGAGGTTGATAAATTCTTTTTTTGTTAATATCAAAAAATTAAATAAAAAATTGAATAATTCAATTTACATTTAATTTCAATTTATTCTTTTTAATTTTAATATGTCTTTTTTATTCAGTTTGAATTTTTTTTTTATTTTGTATCAGGGTAAGTAACACAAAATGTAGAACTTGTAATTGTTCATCTAAGTTTTAATCAAACACTGTATATCACATTAAAAAAAAAAAAAAAAAGCTGTTTTTAGCTCATTTTTTTATATTTTTTTTAAGACGAAAAAAAATGAAATGAAATGAAATAAATATGATAACAAATGTGGAGGTGTTAAATGGAATGTTGAATGGAATGAGATGCAGATAAGTTTTGTAACGATTACACTATACTGATGGATTGATATTTTGTGACAAGTGTAGCCTAGGGGCCCCAAAAAAGCGCTTTACCTAGCCTTTGGTGTTTAGTAATGTGATAGGAATGAGGATAAAGAAAGCAGCAGAACCAAGCAACGAACAAGAGAGAGATAAAGAAAGAGCGAGCTAAAAAACAGAGGAGAGCAGAAAAGGCAATGGCAGCAGTGAAAGTGTACGGACCAACCCTGTCGACGGCGGTGTCAAGGGTGCTGGCCTGTCTGATCGAGAAGGATGTGCAGTTTGAGGTGATTCCGGTGAATATGTCGAAAGGAGAACATAAGAGACCTGAATTCCTGTCCCTTCAGGTGAGCTCTGCCTCTTCCAACATCATTCTTTTCTTCTAATGTTTCTCGATATACACCAACACCTGCATTTCATTTCACTTCACAGCCTTTTGGCCAAGTCCCTGCATTTCAAGACGGCAACATCTCCCTCTTCGGTAAGTAATTCCTTAAAAGCAATTTGTGTTCCTTTTGCTGCAGTCTTTGTTCATATTATAAAGGGGTTGGTTTGTTGAAAGACAGAGTCAAGAGCAATATGCCGGTATGTATGTGAGAAATACGCGGAGAGGGGGAACAAGGGATTGTACGGAACGGACCCATTGGCGAAGGCATCCATAGATCAGTGGGTGGAGGCGGAGGGGCAGAGCTTCAACCCCCCAAGCTCAGCGCTGGTGTTCCAGCTGGCATTTGCCCCAAGGATGAAGCTGAAGCAAGACGAAGGAGTGATTAGGCAGAACGAAGAGAAGCTTGCCAAGGTGCTTGACGTCTATGACAAGAGGCTCTCTCAGACTCGTTTCTTGGCGGGCGATGACTTCTCCTTCGCTGACCTCTCCCACCTTCCCAACGCCCACTACTTGGTCACCGCCACCGACAGGGCCCCACTATTCACCCAAAGGGACAACGTCTCCAGGTGGTGGAACGACATCTCCACCCGTCATTCCTGGAACGAGGTCCTTCGTCTCCACAAAACTGCTTATTAAACAGCAACTGCTTTTGCTCTTTTTTACTTTATTATATATCATCATGCCCAACCAATTAATGCAAATCACAATTCCAGACACCTTATATTACGTGTACTCGTAACTCATAACTTTAGCTACGATTGCGCTCCTGGCTTCTGGAGATTTCTCAAACCTGAAAGTATACAATCGCCTCAAAGCAGAATAACTTTTTGAGAAGAGGAGAAATCCATATCTGATTTTTTTCAAAATCTACATATTAATTTTTTAGTTTAATTTATCTAATTTTAAAAAAAATTTTATATGTGCATCAATATCAACTAAGTCACTACAATGAAAATTATGTTTGATTTTTGTGTTGACTCTAAAAAATTTAAGTAAATATGAAAATTGATATTTTTAAATTTTTAAAAAATTAATTACTTAAATATATTTTTAAATTCTATAAAACTTAAATATTAGAACTATTTGTCATTTCCTCTGACTTCTTCCGCTTAACAATGTTAGAGAACGAAGCCTGCAAGCACAAGCCTAATACTTATGCCATTCTATTCTAAATTAAATTTTTAACAAGGCACAAAGTCTACTTTAATCAAATTCTTTTTAAAGAGATACAAAGTGATATCTATTAGAAATCAAATTTCTGTTACATTTAAATACCAAATTGAATTGTATAAACACATTAATTTTTTCTAGGTAAAAGAGTGATTAATGACTTAATATACAAGACACAATATAAAAAAAAAAAATTAATACTCACTATATTATTGTTGCTTCTATCACCTCGAATTAAACTAACAAAATCACCCATATATGCTAATTCATACATAATAAATTACATAATAAATATGAAACTTATGGTATTATCAACTCGAATATTTTTCAGTTGTAACTTATAAATTGATAATCTTAAGTTGAATTATTTGACCAATTAATTAATTTTTTACCTTTAATTAGTTAAACTTTGCAATTAATAAACTTCTATATATATAATACAAGTAAGTTGAAATATTAGACTATGCATTATTAGTTTTTAACCATTCAACTAGCTTTTCAAAGTTTTTATTTTTTAATTTAAATTAATTTTAAATTCATCAATGTAATTATAATTCTTTCTTAAAATTTTATATTTTTTTAATTCAAATCAAGTTGCTTAGTTATCAAAATTAATTTTGTTTTCTCACAAACAATTCATTTAATTTTTGGAGTCCTAACAAGTCAACTTAGTTTCTTTCTTTTGTTTTTTTATTTTTTAAATAGTTGAGTTTCATTACTCAGTTATAAAGTACATGACGGTAAATCTGGCGTCTCAGCAATACACTATAAAATTACGCAAACGAATCAAATATTCATGCAGATCTTATACATTGTCAATAGGACAACATAGTTTCATTTTTTTTGGTCGTGACAACATGGAGTTATAACCCTGAGTATACATTGGTGCATTGGAGAACCGCTATGTTAGCCCAAACATAATTGACTTCAAAGCTTCTAATTGGGCCTTGCTGGGCTTTATATTCTTCTCCCAAGACGATTATCAGACTTATGTATTCCTTTCTATGAATTCTATCTTTTATAACATTCATAGTATGGTTATGTGCCGCGGAAAAATAAATTACGCAGTTGAGATTTGGTATAAAAAGAGAATTTGTAGGTCTCTCATTAAACTGCACCAGAGTTCAAATCTCAAAAGTGGAATATAGATTTTTTTTTAGTGTGTATGACCAATTGACCATATGAGTCTAGTCTTCGTATTAGGTTGCAGCATTGGATATTGTGAGAAAGAGATTAGTCAGATTAGTGCGTTCTGTATTTTACAAGGAGAAAAATCAGCATGCAAATTGTCAGTTAGCAAGTTGCAAATACAAATTAAAGATCTTCCTCCACTGAAGTTGACCGAAAAAGAAGTATATATAGATGTGCACAGAAATGAAGCATGTCACAAAAATCTGTATAATCATGATTAATTTCAACCACTTAACTTAGATCCCGGGTGGCTTGATTGACTCTTATTTGTCGAAAAGGAATTCCCACACGTGTATGTATATCTACTTCAAATATAAAAAATCCACCTCTAGGATGGTTTCATTTCTGCCACCTATAATAACTTGTTGTTTTCAAGGATTAAACTTCACTTAACCTTATACTCTCCTGGCCAATCATTAATACCCCGCCATATACACGAAAATTGATTGGAAGAGGGAAAAAGATAAAATTGAAATAGAGTTAGGAGGGAGCTGGGAACGTGTGGACAATATGCACCACAATTGAAGCGAGGGGATATGAATATCATTACCCTGATCTTCTTAGTTGATTCCCTTGCTCTTTCCTAATCTATCTATTACTCACTCCTCTGCTCTGTTCTCTCTTTCTTCCTCAAAAAGATGGCTACCATCACCAACAGTTTCATATTCAAGTCCCCTGCATCTCTCTCCGTCTCCCTTTCAAGCCACCCAAATAAGCTGCTTCCACTTTCTTCTCTACAATTTCTGAGCACACAAGCACAATCTTCTTCTTGTGGTTCTGGTTGGCAACAGAGCCGGGTGATTACAAGAGCCACATCATCAGCAGCATCGGGGGCGAAAAAAGCAAGCGAGGAGAGAGTTCAGAAGGTTCATAGCATTGAGGAGTTCGACGACGCGCTTAGAGCGGCGAAGAACAGGCTGGTGGTGGTAGAATACGCATCGAGTGACAGCTTGGAGAGCAGCCAGATATACCCTTTCATGGTGGACCTTAGCAGGCAATGCAACGACGTTGAGTTCCTTCTCGTGATGGGTGACGAGTCCGACAAGACCCGCGACCTCTGCAAAAGAGAGAAAATCGACAAAGTGCCTCACTTCAGCTTCTACAAGAGCATGGAGAAGATCCACGAAGAGGAAGGTCTGGCTTTCTAACTCTCACTCCCTCACTATATTTAGTTAAGATTGACCTACCTAGCTAGCTAGTAGTTATAACCTTTGATGTAAGAGAGGGGAATATATATTCTTACATGAATGAATGAGTTCCAAATGTCAACTATTTAGATGAATAAATAATTTGAGAGTTAGTTCAAGGTCAATAGAATTGTGAATTCAGTTTGAAATTGGAAATGAATATGCATACATACGATGCAGGTATTGGACCGGAGAGGCTGGTAGGGGATGTGCTATACTACGGGGACAGCCATTCAGCAGTGGTGCAGCTGCACAGCAGGGAGGACGTGGAGAAGCTGATAGAGGAGAACAAGGAAGGGCACAAGCTGGTGGTGCTGGACGTGGGCCTCAAGCACTGCGGCCCCTGCGTCAAGGTGTACCCCACCGTCCTCAAGCTCTCCAGGCAGATGGCCGACTCCGTCGTCTTCGCCAGGATGAACGGCGACGAGAATGACAGCTGCATGCAGTTCCTCAGGGACATGGACGTCGTGGAGGTCCCCACCTTCCTGTTCATCAGAGACGGCGTCATTCGTGGCCGATATGTTGGTTCTGGCAAGGGAGAGCTCATTGGCGAGATTCTCCGCTACCAAGGTGTGCGTGTCACTTACTAATGCTACCTACCTGCCTACTTTCATTTCTCCCAATTATTCAACTCTCATATTTATATATGCATTATGCCAATTTTACTCTTCAGCCAAAATGTAACTTCAATTCAGTGGAACCCTTCCTTATTGTATTATTAATTAAGAGTTATACACACCACCCAAAATGCTATCTACGCCTCACCAACCCCCTGTTGCTTTCAGATTACCATACATTAGCGTACAAATTTGACGAACGCTATATATTACTAGATTAATTTTAATTATTAATATTTAAAATATAGGATAAAATATGTTGCTAGATTACTAGATTAAAGAAATTGAATTAATGACTAAATAATGGCCAAAAATAATAAATTCTAATAATTCTCTAGTATTTTTCTCTCTATATATATATAACAATAATAGGTATATACTAAAATTAATTATTAATATATAATATATATTAAAATATTAAATATATATTAAAAATAAATTAAACTGTATATGTATTTATATATAAATATATAGTAGCTAATTTTAATATATATATATATAAAAGATTATTGCTATGGTATTTAAAAGGTGATACCTAATTTATTTAAAATTTATCACAAAAAATAAATATTAAATTATAAGCACCATAAAATTTATCTATATATAATTTATTATAATAAAAAAATATAGGTAAATATTTTTTAATCAGTCAATTTTAAACATTGTAATTAATAATTATTAATTTTATATTTTTAAAAAATAAAATTTAAATAATTACTAATTAGTAACAATTTAAAGAATTAGAATTATTAATTGATAACAAGTTGGTTGGTTGGATGTTGGTTATGTAGAAAAGTTCACAAATAAATTAAAGAGAAATGCTATTTATGCACTAAAATCAGTCATTAAAATAAATCAATTTGTATATAAATACATGTGTAGTTTAATTTATTTTTAATGTGAATTTATATTCTAACATGTATATTTTATATTGATGACTGATTTTGATTGCTAATTTTGATGTACATCTAGCATAACCCTAAATTAAATTATCTTTCTATGTGTGCGTCTTTTAAATGGTTTAAACATGTACATGTGCAAGATTCAATTCCTTCTATTAAAGTGCAATCTATATACCCTGACAGGAAAAAAAAAATATGCATACTATTATATTATTTGTTTCCAATAGTCTGAAATGTTGACTTAATTTGCTAAATAATTATGCATTTTAAATACTACTACAGTATAATATATACATCAGCGGTTTATTAGATAAATTGATGAGGTGAAAGTGATACATACGTAATCTGTAGACTGTAGTTAATATAATATCTTCCTTTGATCGATGACTTTTGAAGGCATCTTGGATCCATGAACTAATTAAGCACTTCCTTTTAAGCAAGCGAGGAGCGGTCCCAAGGATATTCTTAATTAATCCGAACGAGGAGAAACTCAAATTGTTTTATCCTTAATTAAACTAGTGACGTTATTGAGGGAAAAAAAAAAGGAGAGAGAAAAGATATCAAGAATCACAATATTCCGGTATGGTCATGCAAATTTGCATTGTTTGTTTATTCAATGTTCTGAAAAGTATGTAGGTATTATATTGGCTGAGTGGTAGGAGTGCCGTGTGCATGCCTCTTAGCGACTCATGAAGCCGCCATGAACAAGGACAATAATATTCGTTTATTTAGTTTGTACCTAAATCTATTACTTGCAGTTGTTTGGAATCAATACATGATCCAACAAAGTGTAAATAATAATAATAATACTAATCATAATAAGAAATTAAGAATAAGAAGAAACAGGAAAAATAAAGAAGAAAAGAACAAATCTACAAACTTTAACCGAAATGAAAGGGGGAAGAAGAAAAATAATAATCACTTGGCCGTGAGCACTGGCTTGAGCTGAAGAGGCCTAGGTGGTGCCATGGTTCTTCTCTTCCACAGATTAATCTCTTTCCGTGGCTGCAAATTCAAATTATCCAGAGTCTCATGATCAACACCTCTGCCACCAAAATCGCCATTGCAGCCACCTCTGCCACCAATAGGTGCTGAGAAAGGGATAACGACCTCTTCTTCTTCATCGTGTTCATCTTCGACGTCACTCCCGGCGGCGGGTCTGTCATCCTCAGAGTAGCAATCCCTGTTATTGATGTCCTCAGGCGCAATCTGAGCCTTCCAATCAAAATTAGAGAACGTTTCGCGGCTACTGGCAAAGCGGCGCATGTGACCAATCGGTAGTGCATTATTATTCTCTTGAGCAAGCAAGTAAGAAGACTTTGAAGAAGGAGCAGGAATAGCAGAAGAGTTTTTGAGCCCTGTTTTTGGTTTGCCAGTGTGGAAGAACATCCTCTGGAACCTATTTGAACCCTCCTTCTTGGTCGTGGTGTCGGTGTTACTGTTACTGTTATGTTTGTTGATGATCCGTTTCTTCTTGTTCTTGATCTGTCCTATGCAGGAGACTTTGGGTGAGGTGGGTTCTTGTGTATCGATGCCACCATGCTTAGGCTTTCTTCTGGCTTCATCTGGAATCATTATGGGCCCAGAGAATGGTGATGGTTTGAGCTTGCTGCTTCCTGATGAGGAACCTGTGTTGTGATTGTGATTGTGATGATCTCTGCCGGGGCTGAATGGAGGGTTCTGGAATGTCACGTGAACTGCTGCCGCCGCTTTTGGTAGTATCTTCAAGATCTTGCTCCTTAGCTTAGAGGATGAGTTCTGTTTGTTGTTATTATTATTCTCCATGCCTATCTACTGATAGATCAGATCTATGAATTCAACTTCTTCTTCTTCTTCTAGCTTTTTCGGGATGATGAGACTCTCCTCTTTATGTTCTCATATGGGGCCAAATTATTTTATTTATGGAAATAAAATGATAAATAAATATATGTTGTTGGAGAGAGGCCGCTGCTTCAATTCCATATCATGACTTTGTCAACAAAGGTGTGAGACATACACACTAGGGATGCCCATGGGGATGGTCAAATCAAATCTCTCTGCTTCCTACAATATGCAATAAACTACCAAAACCATCAAGTATCTGTTTAGAAATATCTTACCCTTTCCTTTCCAGGAAATTATTACATAGAAATTTTATAAAATTATATTTTCATATATTTTTACAATAAACTTCACACATCTACAAATTAAATAATAAATATATCACAAATGGAGTTGTGACTGACTCTATATAAATATGTAAAATAATATTAATTGAATTTATATCTATTACTTACAAAGTAATTTTTATGGCATATTTACTTATATGAAAGTCATTATATGTGGTTTATATTTTTTATTTTTTATTTTTCTTTTGCAAATGGCAATCTATACTACAAGATGGTTTAAATTATTTAAAAAATACTATGTACACATTAAAAATTGATTACTAAATCAATTATTAATTTATTATATATTTGTATATAAATTTAATTTATTTTTAATATCTATTTTATGTTTTAGTATATATAGATATATTAAAGATTGAGTTTACTATATACTTAGCATGACTGAAATTATTGATATAAATATTAAGACCAATAAGTAAGTCATAACATTATACATCATCCAATCACCCTATAATTTTATAGCAATAAATATCTCGATTAGATTTTGCTGATTTTGTAGCTTGGTAGTCTTCCTTCCTCTTGAAAATTCCTTCTTAATTGTTGCACTTGCACAAGCATTTTATATTGGAATTTTTTTTAATCTGTGGGGGACCTTAGAATAGTTTGAAGGTCATTTTTTTTTATTAAAAAAAGAATAGGTTTTATTTTTTTTATTTTAGATAATTTAGGCAAAAATTTATAGATATCAAAGAATCTCCCTAGTTTAAATAGTGAAGATCTTTCCTATTTTGTAAGACAAGAATATTATATTTTCGTAAAAGATAAACCAATCACTTATAGTATATAGCATATGTATTAAAATATAAAATATATTAAAAATATGTACAATAAATATATAAATATATAATAACTATTTGGTAATCGAGTTTTAATAAAATTAGGTGGTTAAATAATTTTTTAGCCAAATTCAATCAAATCATTTATTTTATTGTGCGCATGTTGTTTTAGTGACGTCGATTTTTTTTTTTTTTGCACTACCTTTTTTTATATCTTCTTCGACGTTGTTGTCGTGATCGTTGTTTTCTTCTTTAACATTATTGTCCTTTTTTTATATATATATATGTTCAGCAAAATTATTTAGCATTTTGATATACAACGCACAAATTTTAGTGTAGAAGTACATAATTTTTTAAAGAATTACATATTCAGAATATTAGTATTCAACAAAATATATACATCACAGAATTTTGGTACATGATATTGATACCTAACCAATAAAATATAGACAACACAAAAATTTTAGTGCATAATGCAAAATTTTTTTATGTATATTTTTAAAAGATTACATATTTAGAATATTGACCCATCTAACCAATAAAATATATTTGTAGTATGTGTTATGAAAAAAAAAATTATACTATTAATAAAAATTTATGCGTTATATCGATAAGTTTGCGTTATATACAAATAATACAACAATTATGTATTATATCAATAAATTTTTTTTTGTTTATTTTCTAACAGAAAATTGTTATACTTAAAAAGAAAAGTGATGCATATACACGTTTCTTTTGTTAGATTTGTGTAAATTTAGTTAAATTTGGTTAAAAAAATTTGTACTTATAATAATACCGGTCTAATTTATGGTGTGTTGTGCCGTTTCTGCCATAGTGTCACCTTATGACTTGTTAAACAGAGAGAGAGAGAGAGCATACTTCAGATTAGCACACTTCACAAATCTGAATATTTTCACAGAAAAAGTGTGAAAGCAGATTTTACTTTATTGGACCGTTTACATGTGTAATTTTGCTGTTGTCGTTCAGAGAATGTGAGTTGTGACAATTGTTGGTTGCTTAATATTTTAGTGAATGCATACAAGAGTTTTTTTTATTTAAAATAAAATAATTGAAAGACAGGGCCAATGGGCATAGACTCCCCATACTTACTTAAGAGGTTGCGGGTTCGAGTCTCCTATCTTTGGTAAAAAAAAAAAAAAAAAAGGACAGGAGAAAAAAAATATAAGTAAATAATAAAAATATTAAATAACATAAATAATAAATATATTAAATGTTCAATTTAAGAAGTATACAAATAATTATGTTCATTATTTTTAATTGGATGATTATTGATTCGATTTACTCATGTACAGTTAATAATGATTAAATATTTAATTTATTAGATATGTAAATAATTATTCTAATATTAAAATTTAAAAAATAATTTAAGATAAAATATTTTTTTATTTTATTAGATTAATTTTTAAATTTATTATTTATATTATTTACAAAAATTAGTCTCCGCGTTAACAAAAAAATACTTAGAATGATAATAAATGAAAATTAGATGGATTGGATAATGGATATGCACATCTCAGTTAGTCATTCTGTCTTTTAGCCATCTCACCTTATGTATTTATTTTTATTTAATTTTTGGTCAAAGATGCTTTTTTTTCCCTCCTCACGAGGATGCTTTTCTATTTCTTGAGTAATTTTTTTTGTTAACAAATAATTGCATATCAAATGAATTGTGCTTTAATTAATGACTGAAATAATATTCAGATAAAAAATTGTGATTCCCATGGCGGATATTTTCGTGAATAATGGGGCCAATGCCCATCCCCACTCCCCCAAAACCACCAGTAGACTTAAAAAAAAAAACACTTATACAAAATATTAAATGTTATTCACATAAAGTCTAATTTGTCGTGTAAAAATAATTATTAAAATATAAATATATTTAATTAAATATATTAAATTATTTAATATTTTTTTATAGATTTATAAGCAAACTTCTCATAAGAGTCAATAATATATATAATATTAAAAAATTATACAAAAAATTATATTATCTAAGATGTATATAATGGCGGGTTGGCAGATATTGGAACACATTCACAGCAGGCACAATCATTCTCACAGATGCACACGTCTCCTTCCCAGTCAGCATACCAGCCACGACATGTTGATGATCCCTCCAGTGGATCGTCCTCCACTGTGGACTATGCTGCACTGAGGGAGCAGATGAGCACTCATCAGCCTAACCCGGATCCTCAGCTCGGGCGAGCTCAGCGCGATATTCGACTACTTGCATGTGACACAGGTGGGTGTCTGGACCCGAGACCTCACGGACGGTGTCCTCAGCGTGGGGATAGGTGAGGGAGGGGCTAGTAGATATTTGTATGGTTTTCCACTGGCTAGTTAGGGTATTTGGCGATAATGTATATACAGATGTTTGTTAAACACATATATTATATATCGTTATCTATGTTTTTGGAATCACTGCATTAGAATTTAACAGCCAAATAAGTTTATTTTCATCAACTTTTCAAGCAATGTAAATTACACGAAAGTCAAATTAACGTCGGCTAGACAATGCACCTGCACCGTCAATAGCAGTACACGTCTTCCGCGTGTGACCAGTTTTACGACACAATTCGCACCTTTTCTCCCCATTATGCTCGACGTCATCCATATTGTTGCGGATTCTAGAGCTGACCGGTCGACCTTTCTTCACTCTCATCATCCTAGGGTTGGGCCGAATCCGGGGCCCATCATAGGATGGCTAATCATTCTCATGTCCGATCGGACGAAATTCTGACCTATATACGTTGAAGACGGACTCCGTGCGATACACCGGATGCACAAACCCCCTCTAATCAATTCTTGCATGGGAGCATGCTGCGATGATGTAACGACATGGAAGATGAAGCGCCTGAAAATACCCACAGTCACACTTGCCTTCGTCGAGCAGAACCTGGTAGTTTTGTTGTCTGGGCCCAGGGACTGCCGCTAACTCTTCAACCGTGAAGCTAGTTCGCAAACGATCGAATTGGTAAACATTCATGGTGTTGATGTGCTTCGAGTTGAACTCGATGGCCTTCATCAACGTCTGTGAGAACTCGGCGCCGACTTGGAGTTGGGCAAAGACCTCGGAACCCTTCCTGGCAAAAAGTTCTCCTAACTGGAAATAACTTGACTTAACAAGAGCCGTGATTAGCAAATTTCGAGAATCTTTTATCACAGCGTTTACCCTCTGTCTCCAGTTTCTAATACTGAATGGACTGGAATTTTGTGACCCGAGATTGGAATTTTAGTTTCAGTTTTTAACCACTAAATACAATACTGAGTCTCAATCTCCCAGTTTCAGTTCCAATCTCTAGAAACAAACACTACCTTAGAAACTAATATTTTTTCATGGACCAAAATGGTATTTTGACATTTTTAGATTTGACATGATGTGATATTTAGTATCTCGACTATTGCATTATCTTGCTGCAAGCAGGAGGTCTTGTTTTTAGATAAAGAGATTGCTTTCAATGAGGCTATCATTGAAGAAGGGAGCAAGGCATTCAAGAAATTCAGCGACAAATTGGTAAAGTAAATGAAATTTTTAAAGATCTTGCTGTGCTTATACATGAACAGGAGCTATGATTGGTAACTTTCACTTCTATTCTAATTGAGTACATCTCTATATATCTTAATCCCAAGTTTTTTATTTGTCCAGAACTTCTCATGTGATCTGGTGCCAAGAATTTATATTTTTTTAGATGATATTGGGTCCAACATTGAGCATTCTCATGCAGCAACTGCACAAACAAGATGGCAACTTGCTAAAGCTTCAAAGATTCAAAGATCAAATTCTTCTTTGGTAATATACATTGTGTAATATTTTCTTTAAGATTTTACCTCTCACGTGTTGTTTTAGATGTTGGATTTCCTCAATAAATTTATATGGCCGTGGAGTTCATATTATATAATTTTAGTGATGAAAGATCTTGGCTTTTACAGCTGTCATTATACATGGGCTTTGGTTGCATGGTTGGTTTAGTTTGCATAATGCATTATTTTCTGCTGTCCATAATACGTGATTTTGTCTTTGGGGTTTGTGTTGTCTGTGTTGGTTTTATGGATGCATCACAACGTACTTCTCGTCTATTTTCTCTTTTTGTTTCCTTAATAAAAGAAATATTAATTCTTTTGGGTTTTCCTTTACCTGTAAATGCAGCACCTATTGCTAAAATTTTAGCAATACCTTAATTCAGTGTAACCTTATGTATTGAGTCTCTTTTCACAAATTTGGAGCTTAGATTTCTTGTGCTTGGTTTGACTGCTGTATATAAGGAAAATGGATGTATTCCTGAGAGTTTAATTGATAATTGGTGTTTATTTTTCATTAATCTTGATACTTTTGTGCATTGTTAACTGTTAAGGCAAGAAAGAAGTCATAGACAATTGCCATTTATACTTTTAGTATTTTGATTTTATTTTATTTTTTTGGCAACAAAAAGTAACAAAAAAGATAAGTATGGTATGAGGTTTACTCAATAATTCAGATAGTGTGACATTCTCGGAACATAAAAACTAAAAGGAAAATGCTCGAATTGCAATTATACCTTCGAGATTTTTTTTTTTGGTGACTTAATTTTTTTTTTTGGTGACTATACCTTCGAGATTTGCTATTGTACAAGCGGTTCATAGTCTTTAGTTATTTATATTTTTGTTATACCCAACATTGAAACTAACTTTGGATAACCAATAAGAACTAGTTAAATAGGTTTAATTTAATGTGTTTTTGAAGCAAGCATTAGAAAAGTAATTAATATTTTTTTGAAGTGAGATATATCCTGATTTTATTTTTAGATTTTAAAAAATATATATCATTACCAAAACTCTAAAATATGATAACATAAATAAAATTAAAAAAAAAACTAAACTAAAGTACGAATGAATTTCATTTATTTTTTAATATAAGAATACAAATGCATATTCTTTAATTTCTAATTCTTTAACTCAGACTCTACATTAATTTAAAATATAAATATATTTTTTGGTAATAAATATATAATAAATAAAAACATGAGTTGAAAAGTACCCATTAAATTTTTTTATGAGTTAGAATAATAAATTTATTTTTATTTCATAGTTATTACTTTATAAAATATATCTATTCACCTAAATTTAAAAATACACAACAAGAAACAAGAGATATATATTTTTTCTCCTTATTATATTTGTTATTATTGATCTTATAAATGTTTTTTATTTTATTTTTTTTAAGTATTTATAATTGAATTCATAATCTTGTTTATTAAATAAATATAAATATATAAATATTATATATTACATTATATATTATATTGTATGATGGAAATGGAATATTAAAAAATTATTATTATTATTATTATTTTGACCATTAAATTTAATTTATATAATAAATTTTTTAAAGATGAATAATGTCTAAAAAAATTGTACGCTAAACTTTAATTTTGACGTTTTATATTGTTAATTTTATAACTCCTATATTATTTGATGTATTGTTTAATTAAGGAATACATCGGTATATTATAATTTTTTATCTAAAGGTAAACATTAGTACTCAAATATATAATAAACAATGTATCTTAATTTGATTAATTTTATTACAGAATATGAGAGTACTAAATACCAACCATCGATATTGTTATGATATCTCATATGGTAGTTGAAATGTGTCAAAGAATACATATTACATTTGTGAGCAAGTGGGGCAATTAGATGTATCAGTACAATAATGATAAGTAACCACAAAATAAAATGGATCTAGAAGAGAGATACAGCTATTGGGAAACACAGACGTAATTATCATTGTACTATTTTAAATGGGTTACACCAAATAGCAGTTAGCAGGCAAGTTTATTAAACTGGCATTAATATTCGGTATGTCAACTACAAGTAGAATTATGTCAAAACACATACCGGCTGGATATCATAGAAATTTTTGTACAGCCTCCTAACTTTCAAGTGTTGTGCCAGTATTCAGTATCAAATCGACAGATCCTGATGAATTTATCATCCGGAAAAATACCCTTTCTCTTCATTTCGCAACATAGGCTATGTGCCTCAGCTGTCCGTCCATGCATACGATACCAAGCAATCAGCACAGTATAAGTTACAACATCGGGTTTAACTGCATCTTTGTTCATTTTATTAAACAGCTGCCAGGCCAAATCTATTTGGTTTGACTTGCAACATCCATCAATCAAACAAGTATATGTAATTACATTTGGCCGACAGCCCTCCCTCGACATTTCCTCAAATATTAGCCCGGCCTCCTTCAGTTCTCCAGCATCAGAAAAGCCAGCTATTAAAGATGTATATGTAATCACATCCAGACACAAACCTCTTTCTTTCATTTTAAGAAAAATGTCACAAGCTCGATGCATTTGACCACTACGGCAAAATATGTTAATAAGAATCGTGTATGTGATGTTGTTGAAAGCGATCCCTACCTTTACCATTCTTGTGAATAACATCACAGACTTTCTAAAATTCAACTGTTTGAAAAAACCTGATATAAGAGTACTATAATTAACAACTCCGGGAACTGTATTCCTTTTGAGCATTCTTGGCAAGAGCTCCAATGCCCTTTCTGGATAACTTTCTTTGCAAAGCCTGTACATTATTGCATTATATGAATGTGAGTTCAGGGTAATACCATGATCTGATAATTCCTCCAACAGTTTTAATGCTTCTTCCAAGCGTCCATCCCTACAATATCCATTAAGAACATAATTGCAAGTGATGGTATCTGGCGAGATACCACGTCGAAGCATGATATTAAAAGCTTCAAATGCCTTATCATAGTGTCCCAGTTTGTAGAATCCTCTAATTAGAAAGCGGAAACCAAAAGTAGTATGAACCAAATTATTTATAATCATCTCCTGCAAATGCTTGGTGGCTGAATTCTTATCACCATCCATACAAAGTCCATCTATTAAAGTTTTATACACAGTTTGATCATATTCACAACCAGAAGCACCAATTCGATTGAAAAAATCTATTGCACATTCCATCAGCCCACTTTTGCAAAGACCATGAATGAGGGAAGTGTAGATAACAACAGATGGTTTTATTTGGTAGCGTTCCATTTCCGTCATCAAGTCGAGACTTTTCTCTACATCGCCTTCCTTGCAGAGTGCATCAATTAAAATGCTATAGCTATAAGCATCAGGCACTACTCCAGAGATCTTCATTTTTTCTAGAACCTCAAAAGCTTTCTGAACTGCACCTCTTATACAGAAACCACGAATTATAGCATTAAAACAATGGCTATTGAGAGGCTTGTTTCTATATGACAAATTGCAAATTAACTTGAAGGCAACATCAAGAGAACCAACTTTACAAAGTCCATGAATATAAGATCTATATGTCACAACAGTTGGCCTTTGCCCACTACTATATATTTTTCCTAAAATCTCGGTAGCCCGTCTAATATTTACATCCCACCCAGGACCACCTCTACAATAAAAGTTCATCATAATTGTATAGGTGTAGATATTTGGTGATGGACCAGAGTCTTTCAATTCTTCAAAAAATGGCCTCACAAAATCCACTCTATTTGCTTCAACCAAGCATTTCAGCAAGAAATTGCAAGACATTATATCACTTTCAAGCCCAACATGCTTAGCATTCACAAACACCTTCAAAGCATTTTCAAGCATAGAATTTGATGCAAATACTTTCATGAGCACATCAAACACGATAGCTGATCTTTCCAAATGGTGGGGTGAATCTAGCAAAGCCGAAAACAATTCAAATGCGTCGTACTCAGACTCATTGCAGAACTCAACAATATCCCTAAGCAAAGTAAACACCTCCAAACGCATCCCCACCAGAGCAAATATGTGAATGATAATCCTAAAACAGTTGATTGAATGAGAAAACCCATGGCTCTCAACCCAACTCCCAAACCTTTTTTCCCTTGCAACCCTAAAATTCAAGGACTTAAACACCTTACCCACTAAAGGAAACAATTCGCTCCCTGTTGTGGGAACACGGGGAACTGACCGGGTTACCCCAAAATCCATCACAGCATTGGGCTCAAATTTTGGACTTTCATCAAACACTTGGTCTTCCAACATCAATGCCCCGGATGCAGAATTATACAACCTCGATAAACATCGCTGTCCGGGGTGCAGTTTGCTTCCGAGAAAAATACATCCATTTAAACATGTTAACGACATCAACATACACCCATCAGAACCCAACTCTCGCCACCAAGGAAATACAGAACAGCCCGGAACAATAAAATAAAATAATAACAAGCACAGACAAATGGAGATATGAATTCGAACGAACCTTGAAGGGTTCACATCGAGGTATCGGAGTAGAATCAGGGGAAATGATAGAAGAACTCTCCAACCATGCGGGCACAAGGGTTTATCGACAGAGTTGTGAAGTTGAAGCGTATAAGTGAGAGCATGTATGTTGTAGAAGTGGTTGCTGAGAACGGAGATTTTAACACGAAGGCTTTTGCGGCCACAGTTGGAGAAGAACCGTGTGACAGTATTGTGGAGTTGGAACTGCTCTAACAAAACTCATAGTCATGTTCAAACTTCAAACCACAAGCAGTTAAACAGTGAAACATATTGGTGGCAAAACAACATTCAACATAATAACATAGACATTAAATCTCCAACATACAAATTAAAATAAAACGAAAAAGAAAAGTTTCCAACAAAACAACATAACAAATCTTGGTCAACGATCATAGCTTGGTTTACAATGGGGGAATTCCATATCCCATGCTCACTCATACAGGGCACAAAGAATAAATAAACTACAAAACAGGGCACTCACTCCTAATTCAATCATTCAGACCAACTTTACCCTCATTCTTACATGCATAAACTAAATATAAATAGCAAACAGCATGTGTAGCCCTTTCGTCCATTTTACATTTCACCTAAACTCTTAAATATCAAGCAACACATTCAGGTAAAAAATGCTGCCTGCTTCGGAAAATGACCTTATATATGCATGGTTGTTGATGGGATTAGCAAACTCAATCATCATCAATAATTAAAAGCATAGTTATCAAAACCGAACTGGGAATTGACCCAATCACACAACTGGGTCAACCAGTGAATTATTGGTTGAACTGGTTGACCCGCTCACAACTAAATATAAATATAAAATTACAAAAAAAAGAAGCTTAAAATTAAAAATTCAAAAGCATGTCTTCACAAACACATTAATAACAATCTAAGTATAAAAATTCTGAGAAAAAAAAAAACAGAAATATAAATCAATAAATTAATGATTAACAAACTCAAAAAAACTAAATTCAACTAATTATACCAAATCAATACTGCCAATGTAAGAATCAAATCTATTCTTACGGCAACAAATTCAGCTCATTGATAATCTTCAACAACAAAAAAATTAACTCCAAAGATGATTTACAGCCAAAAAAATTGGCTAAGTGATTATTTGAGCAAGTCAGCAACAAATTCAACTCTGATGATTTTCATCAACAACAAAATATTAGCTCTTTCAGCAACAAATTCAACAAATCCTAGTTCAATCACGATTTACAGCAACATTTAGATCAGCAACAAGGCAAATTAATTGATTAGCAATTCAGCGACATGGAAAAATACAGGGAGACGGGAAAATCTGGAAAAGAGAGAACAGGGTAAGCGATGATGCAGGGACTCACCAACGTTCCACAGTCCACGGCGACTCGGCGAGGGCGAGGATCCGAAAACAGAAGACGACGAGCAACGACGACCCCAAGGAAGGCGACGAAGCAAGCGACAACCCCACGAGTTGCTTCTGCCGCCGGCGAAGAGGAGCCCAGGGAAGGCCGCGAGACGTTGAGACGCCGGCGACGAGACAGACGAACGACGAGATGCCAGCAATGTGACTGAGACGAGACTCCAGTGAGACTGAGAGGCAGAATCGAGCAGAGACAACCACGGGCGCTGCAGTGCAGGCAGCAACAACCACGGACGACGAGCAGCAACAAATACGGACAGCTCGAGCACTCACTGGCGGAGGGAGGCGCGGCGAGACGCGAGCAGCCGGCGGCGAGCGTGCGGTGGTGATGGGGCTGGGGTGGGTAGCTTCAGAGCTAGGGTGGTGTGCCGCTTGTGAGAGTGAGACAGAATTAGAGTGGGGTGAGGGTAGGTAACGGCAATACCATTCGAACCCGTCGATTCCCACTCCGTTCCTACCCGCTCGGGACGGATAATCGCATAGGAACGGGTTAAGGTAACTTCAGAACTAGGGTTTTTCCTTTTCTTTTCTGTTTTTTTTAACAATAAACTATTATTTGTACAAAGGGTAATATTTTAGATCTCACTAAATAATATAGTAATTATTTTAAAATTTAAATTTTTTTAAATTATAATTTATATTATTATTTAATTTATATGATAGAATTCAATAATTTAAAAATCAATTTATGAAATTATTTGTTGAATAAAAGATTAAAATATTTAAAATAATTACTATATTTATTTAATAAAATTTAAAATATTAAAATTTTTAGTATATACTAGTTATACATTAGTTATTAAGATTTAACAATAATTTGAATTTTATTATATAAATATTTTATATTAAAATATTAAGATTCAATAAGTGATTCGACAAATCGATTTTTTAATATAAGAGTAATATAAATATAATAAGAAGAATTAAAAATAATAACCATAAACTATATATATATATATAGATATAATTCATTTGTTTAAAAAATAATGTAAATATAATAACAAAAAAATAGTGTAAATTTCAATTTTCAAACTTCTTTAGAAACAGCCAAATCTACCTTATGATAGAGGCCTCATTTATCTTTTGTATAAATATATAGAGATTAGAGAGAGAGAGAGAGAGACAAAATTAATGTTATAATACATGTACTATTTTTTGTGTACATTTTTTTTGTTCTTTTTATAATATAAAAAACAAATTTTTTTATTTCTCTCACCTCTTACCCATTATTTTTAATACCAAAAGTATTCAAAATAAGTGCACATAAAAAATGCATATAATATACCACAAAGAAAATGAGAAATAAGTATAAGTGTGACACAACTTATTTTATGCACCTCATTTGTACAACTTCTTTTAGGTACAAAAAAAACTCTTGTTTTTTCTAATTTTTTATCGATCACTTTTAATATTAAAAGCAAACGATATCCAATAGAGATAGTTAAAAAGGCAGTGCATATAACATTTTTTTCAATTGGAAAATGATATCAAATTCTAATTTTGTTTTGGTAATCAATGTTTTTTATTAAATTCCAAAATTCAGATGGTTTTTTATTTTTGGACCGGAGTAGTGGTTTGAACTACATCATCACCTAGTATTTTTTAGGCCCAATTCAGTCTAGATGGGCCTATTATTGGACAGAGCTCTAATATCGCCAACCATTATTGGGCTTCAGTGTTTGCAGATATTTGCCTTTATGTGCGCGGTGGTTGAGCTTCACGCTTCCATGCCGTCGTGGTTGGCTGGTCGCCGTATTTCTCTCTGTAACCGACTGCATCTTTCTCAGCCCAGTAACACCAACTTCGATATTCTCAACAATCACCATCACAGGTACTGCAATCTACATCACTCTTCTGCTTTGGCATTGTTCAATTGTGCATAACACTCTCGAAAACGTCCGAGCACACCATCTGTTTGCTGTAATGTGCAAACGAATGCATTATGCTTTCTTTGTGGCATCCTGATTCTGATAAATGCGCTTAGGTAGGAAGAGGTGAGTGCTGGATAGTTTTATCTCCATGGATCTGCAGGACTTCCTTCTTCGCGCTCGAGTCTTGAAGCTTTACAGGCAAGCATTGAGGATTTCTGCTCGAGCCCCTACTGCTGCTAAAGGTCAGCATTTCTATGACATCTTAGTGCAAGTGTATTATGCTCAAAATTTGAGCTCTGTAGTCTTGCTTCGTGTTTTCATAAGTACTGTAATGTGATTTATTAGGACCGCTGGTAAAGGAACTCAAGCATAAGCATTGAATCTTGAGTTGGGCCATTCTCTTTATCGGATTTTGTGATATAAAGATAGTCCTAATAGAGTAATAGGTTCTAATGTTAGTAATAAAATGATATATTTATGCATAGTATACTTGGATAATTTTACATTTGAACTTGATTAAATTACGGGACATGACATGTTTGTGTAATTTGGTCTAGTCATCCTATGTCTAGGTTGGATAGTCAGCATTGTTTGGCTGGCCTTACTTTGTTTCACTTAAAGTTTTATGAAACTGTTTAAGATCAAATGGAATGTGACAGATGAACTGAGACAGACAATTAGACAAGAGATGGAAAATAATCGGGATTGTAAAGACAAGCAAAGGATCCGATACCTGATTAGTGAAGGAATGGAAAGATTGAAACGACTCGATGAAATGCTTGATATGCAAGGTCACTGATGATCAAAGTGAATATGCACCGGTATGAAAGGAAATTTCTCCCCCTTTCCAGAAATTTTATAATATAATGTAATGTCTTGCATTATTATTTATTTATTTCTCCTCTATGTGGTGGTATTTCAGTATTTGGTTCATTGCAGTGGTTACGCTTGCTTCTGCTTCAAACTCTAACAGGTTTTACCATTTATTTCAGATTGATCCAAATTCCGTTGGCCTTAAGAGTTATGAGTCAAAAAATATGTAACTGACAAGTATGTAAAAGCTAAACTCCTCTGAGAATTCAGTCACAGGGGTTGGACAGAAGGATGACACCAGATGGAACTTATTTTTATTCCATTAGTCTTTTGTTTGTTTTGAAAGTGAATATTGGATTTTCAAGTTCCAAACATGTATTCTATGTGAAATTCTTCATATGTTATCTTGATTACAAAGTATAATGGGCATATCGTCTCCCATCAATGTTTGACATCCCCATTCCAAAATGTCTCATCTTTGTCTCCTTGGATTCGGTTTGTCTTTATAAGGAGTTTAAAGTGGGAACTGGGAGAGGGAAAGGTTAATCTCAACAGAAGATTACCATAGCATGCTTTTCTATGAAAACGAAAAGGATGGTCTGAAAATTCCTGTTTTGGAACTTGATTTGAAGGTCGTTTGATAATGTTTTGCCTGTCATCGGCTACTAAAAGTAAAATATTTTAGATGTGAAAATTTTGACATTCCCTTTCTTTCTTCGCAAACCAGTCTAACTGATCATGTCGAAGAATTAGCCATGTGAGATCTCTTGCAGATGAAAGTGGTCTTTAAAGAAGTGAAATCGATGGTTTTGCATGATCTTAGCTATGATTACTTAAATTTTTCTTTAATGAGTAAATATAGTGAAATATTTGATAACTTCTTAGATATAATAAGTTTATAATGAAGTTAGCGGCGTCCATAAGCAAGTGCCATAAAAAAGGATGGTGAAACTTTTTTTTTTATTTTAATATGAATGTACTTAAGCATGAGTTGTTAAATGTGTATTCATGCAAGCTTCTTTCGAATCTTCTATCATTTTTGTGCAAATTACTAGTAAAGAGAATGTAAATAAATAACAAAGGTGCAATTACTTTGAAGCATATGTCTTGACTCTTGACATAGTTTTATTTATTTTCGGTACATGTTGCAATTTATTCACGAGAAACAACTTTACAAAGTAATACATGTTGAGTTCTCTCAAATTTTACATAAAAGTAGAGTGAACTCAGCAGATTATCGTGTTCTCTCTTTGCCGATAACCCCTTCATTATCCAATGTCCCCTTCCTCATCATAGCCACGAACTCCTCGTAGTTGATCCTCCCATCCTGCAAAATGAAGCATCACAGCGATGAATAATATGAAACACTGATAGGAAGTATATAATAATATCCGTACCTTGTCAGTGTCAACGTCATCAATGACTTCATCAATAGTTGCTTCATCTCCCATTTGATATTCAGTCAAAGCATGTCTAAGCTCATCTCTTGTTATGTAACTGAGGAGCAAGGTCATGAAATTGTGTTGACCAACATATATATCAATGTGAGGATGAAATGAATGAGTATATAATTACGTACTGACCCGCTGCTATCCTTGTCGAAGTATTGAAAAGCCTTATACAAATTTTCTTCCTTCTCAAGTTTATGCCGATGCATGGTGGCAGTAATGAATTCATAATAGTCAATGGTTCCACTCTTATCAACATCAGCCTGCATGGCACGACATACATATATACAAATGCAAAATTGAAAGCATTATGTGTCTTTGTATTCGATCAAGGGCATAACATTAATATTATTTATGTGACTGAACTAACTCACAGCATCCATTAGCTGCCTTATTTCAGTTTCAGAAAGCTTGGATCCCAATCTGGACAAACCAGATTTTAGTTCTTCGAAAGTGATTGTGCCGCTGCGATCCGTATCCATATTGTTGAACATTTGTTTCAGGCCCTTGATTTCTTCCTCTGAAAGGTTTTGTGCTATCACCTTCCATGTCCAAAGATAAAGTATTCGTCATATCACACACAAGAAATAATATACTATAATCAAGTGATTTTTCACATTTAGAATGGAATTGTAAAGGCACCTTTAAAGCAAGTTTCTTCATCTTGTTCATTGCTCTGAATTGTTTCATCCTACTTAAAACCGCATTGTCTATAGGCTTGTCAGATGCTTCCCCCCCTTCCTTCATCCAAGGGTGTTCTGATTCATATTCATAATGTGAATAACCTTAGTAACCATTATGATACATAGCTAGCTTCATACAAGAAATGAATGAAATTTACCAAGGGCAGCAGAAGCTGTGATGCGTTTCTTAGGTTCATAGGCTAACATTTTCCTGATCAAATCTTTTGCAGCAGCTGAAATAGAAGGCCATGGTGCGCTTTCTAGATCTAATTTCCCTTCCAAGATAGCATCAAAGATCTGCTTCTCATTTTCTGAAATTGTCCAACAATGATAGTGATGAGTGAGTCCGAAACAGAGCGACAGAGGGAGGGTTATGTATGCACTTATTACTTACCACCCCAAAATGGGGGCACCCCGCTTAAGAGAATGTATAGAATGACTCCAGCACTCCACACATCTATCTCCTTTCCATAATTGCGTTTCAGCACCTCCGGAGCCACATAGTATGCACTTCCAACTATTTCTTTGTACACTTTATCTGTACAATTATTAATACACGTTAAGCATTGTTGCATCTCTATGTTATCAACCTCAAAATTAATTTGGCTCCCATTAGGCCATTATGCAATTGTTACTGTCACCACTTAATAATGGTTGCATGGCTAACACACTTTTTAATTAAGGACTTGTTGCTGCTACTGTTGTGTGTATATATATAGTATCTGACTATCTGTTAACCACGTCCCAAAAGTCTTAATATCTTCTTGTAGTGGAACTTGAATGGCAAGACATGATGGTCTACTAATAAATTGTAGGGTTCAACTCGAGTGTCCTGTACACACAAAACACACTCTCCCTATCTCTCTGCTTTTCTTTAGTTGCTCTTTTTTGCAATGGGAAACCGTTTACCCGTTGACTTGTCGTTATCATGCAGGAGGTCGTTTACTTACGTGGTTGACTCGGACTTTATATAATAGACTTGGTCATGCTCATCCTTAAAGTCTTTTCACCAAAGTTTCTTAAAAAAACTAAACATTAAACAATATATATAATATAATTGAGAAGTTGGAATATGAAATATTGAATTCCCTTTTTGCTAACATTTTACGTCACTCTTAAGTATTCACTATACCTTGTTCGAAAAGAAATTCTTATTTCCTCAGCATACAAAAATTTCTAACAAATAAAACTTGGCAATGCCAATAAATTATCAATTTTGTATGTTTGTTTTTGTGTTCTTAATGCTCTGGCTGCAAGCTGAGTTTTGGATGTTATTAATAATAAAAAATGGGTAAGAAAAATATATGATGTGATTTATGTGAAGATAGAATGATGATGAATATCCAACAAGGATAGAGAAAAAGAAGTAATGGTAGAGTATGAGAAGAGAGGAGAGAAGAATGCAAAAGAAACGAACCTTCTTCAATGAAGACAGACAAACCAAAATCAGTGGCTTTCAAAGGAGCATTTTGATCCCTACTAACCAACAAGAAATTCTCAGGCTTGAGATCCCTATGCATGACACCCATGAAGTGGCAAACATGAACCACATTGACGATCTGCCTGCATATGGAAGCAGCCTCCCTCTCAGAGTAACTCCCCCTGGCTATGATCCTGTCGAAGAGTTCGCCGCCGCGGCACAACTCCATCACCAAATGCACGTGCTGCCTGTCCTCGTAGGCTCCCTTGAACTCCACGATGTTGGGCTGCCCCGTCAGGTGCTGAAGGATCATTATCTCCCTCTTCACGTCATCCATCTCGTTCTTCCGCGTCACCTTTCTTCTCGCTATCGACTTGCACGCGTATTGTCTTCCCGTCGCCTTCTCCGTGCACAGGTACGTCACGCCGAACTGCCCCCTTCCCAGCTCCCTCTCCAGCCTGTACAATTCGTTTATGTCCGTCAAAGCCTTCCCTATCATGGATCCCTCCTGATGGGATGACGACGAGGCCGCCTCTGATTTTGCTGGACGGTATGCAGGCCCCGGTTGTTTGCTTCTGTTTGGAAGATGACGCTGCTGTGGCGGCGGCGGCGGCGAATCGGGTTCATATGAGATTGGGATTCTGTTATTACTTTGGGATTTAGTGAAGCACTGCCCCATTTAATTATATAATTGGGCACAGTAGATAGATAAAAGGCAACGAAACAAAGAGAAGCTAGCTAAGAGAGGATACAGAGATTAATTAGTTACGTTATGTTGGTTATGTGTGTACTGATTAAACAATCCAACAGTATGGTGCTTTTTTGCATTGGCTCTCGCTTTGGCTTTGAAAAACGGATGAGATGGTCCTTCACTTCACTCCATCCTCACACACCAAAACAAAGCATCGTATCATTCCCTTCACTTTTTTTATCTTTACGCTCAACCCGCTTTATTTAATTTTGCACATAGAGAGAGAAAGACAAAGAGAGAATCAGAGACCGATTTCGTGCTTCCAGTGCTACCAGAGATTCTCTATTTATATACCTAATATTATGTAGGGTACACGCTTTTTATACTTATATTCTATCCTTTTGGTCAGACGGTCAATCACTCAATATATGTTATTTTTAGACATAGTTTGTGATTCATCTCATTGTATGAATAGTTTTATGTTAAGATGAGTTATAAGTTACCTTGCTCAATGAAAACGGAGACGCCAAAATCAGTAGCTTTAAGGGGAGCAAGGGGGTCCTTAGAGGCAAGCAAGAAGTTCTCAGGCTTAAGGTCTCTGTGGATGACGCCCATGAAGTGGCAAACATGGACGACGGTGACAATCTGCCTCATCAAGCGGGCAGCCTCCCTCTCGGAGTAGGTACCCTTGTCTATGATCCTGTCAAACAGCTCCCCTCCGCTGCAAAGCTCCATCACCACGTGCACGTTCTGCCTGTCCTCGTATGCCCCACGAAACTCCACTATGTTGGGCTGCCCTGACAGGTGCTGCAATATCATTATCTCCCTCCTCACGTCTTCTATCTCTTCCTTCCTCACCAGCTTCCCTCTTGCAATCGTCTTGCATGCGTATTCCCTCCCCGTCGACCTCTCTATGCACAGGTATGTCACCCCTGACTGCCCTCTTCCCAGCTCCTTCTTCATCTCGTACATCGTATTTATGTCCACGTATGGCCTCCCCAGGATTCCTCCTATCTTTGACTGCCCCCCGCCCCCCAACTCTTCTTTCTGCTGCCTCTGCTTTGGCCGCGGCGGCGTCTCCGACCCTAGAATAATCGGAATTTCACGGGGCTTACTACTGAAGCAGTTGAACATCCTGAACAGCCCCAGTCCCATTGTTGTTGTTATTATTATTTCACCAAGTTTCAGTTGTATCTTAGCTTTCTCAAAATCTTTAGGACCTTTGCCTATTATATATACACAATACACCAATAATTTTTGGGATGCTTTCCTTCTTCCCTCGGATTAGTCTTAAGAAGCCTCCTATGCTTGTATTTCTGCAAGAGAACTGATTCCATTACTCTTCTCTTGGTATTGGACTACTGCTGTTGGAGTATTGCTATTATGCCAAACTAACTATCATTGAACCTCGCTCATAAAAAAGGTATATATATAAACGCTTTGGAATGCCATCAACCTACGCTTCGCATCTATGGGATTCTTAGTTTCTTACAACTTACTAAGATATTATTTATTGGTGCATAAATGAATAATAAGTAAACCACCGTCCAAGAATTTCCTAGTGGAGTCAAAACATCACGTGCTAAGTTGAGTTAATAAGAAATCTTTAAAATTGTTTTACAGACAGTAAATAAATACAAAACTATATGATACTTGTATATAAATTGATATGCAAAAGTTGGAGTTGAAAACTAGTATATGCATATGTAACCATAAAGTATTGCATATACAAAAAAATAATTACTATTATTGATTCATCATATGTTGCTCAAAACCTTATGAGCAGCTGCTATTGTGAACTGGATGTCATCAAGAGTATGTGCCAAGCTAGAGAAGCCAGCCTCAAACTTAGAAGGTGCAAAATACACACCTTCCTCCAACATACCCCAGTAGAACCTAGCAAACTTGTCTGTATCACTCTTGTTAGCATCTGCAAAATTGTTCACAGGTCCTTCTGTGAAGAAAAAACCAAACATGCCATTTATGTGACCACCACACATGGGATGCCCTGCCCTCTTCCCAGCTTCAAGAATGCCATTAACAAGTTCGCCTGTTATCTTGTCCAAATACTCATAACTTCCCGGCTGCCTAATAAGCTTCAGAGTTTCTATCCCTGCAGCCAGGGACGGATACATGGGGGGGCAAGTAGAGGCCTGTGCCCCCCCAGCTTTTAAAAAAAAAAAATAGTAGTCACTAGTTAGAAGCCCAACCTAACATAAATAAAACATTAAAATTTAAAAAAATCCCTAAAACTAATTCTGTTTCTTCACTTTTTCTATTCTTTTCTAATCCTTTTATTTCCTAACACCGTAACACGCGCCGTCCTCAGTTCTTAGTAGGTCATATCACTGCGACACTGCCATTGTCCATTGCCAGTCTTTAGTGAAGTCAAGGACTCAAGGTATTTATTTTATTTTTCAATTCTTTTATATAATTACATAAAATTATTAATTAATAAAGTACATTGTTTTATTATGAAATAATTTAATTTTATTCTTTTGTATTTACATTACATAGGCAAATTATTGACTTATTTTTAAGATTTATTCTCTCTTATTTTTTTATTTTATTTTTAATGAAATTGATAGTGATTTAATGAAAAATTATTATTATTGATATTTAATTAATAAAATATACTTAGACTTTGTTTATTCATGTAAGTATATAATTATTTGAGTTTTTTTTTTCAGGTAAAAAGAAATTAGAACATTTTATGATGAAAAAGCAAAGTAAAATTGATGCAATTTTTAAGAGAAAGGTTATTGATAATGTTGGAGTTCAAACAAGTCAACCCTCTAATCCTATTTCACAAGAAGGTCAAGTAAGTGAGCTCTCTAATCTTACTCAAAATACATATCAACATGAAACCAAAGTACCAAGATTAGAAAGAGATGTTGATATCTCTTTACTAGAAAGGGATCCAGGAAAGCGACGTCCAATTTGGCAGTATAATGTCAATGAACGTGATAAAATTCGTAGAGCATACATAATAGCTGGGCCATACCAACCAACAAATATTAGCTATCCAGCTTCTGGTAATAACAATCACCGTCGATATTTTCAATCTTCTTGGTTTAAGAAATTTCCAAGTTGGTTAGAATATTCACCAGAAAAAGATGCTGCTTATTGTTTGCCTTGCTACTTGTTTGGTAAACATTATGGTGCTCGCAATGATGGAAAAAATGCATTTTCAGAGTTAGGATTTAGTAACTGGAAGAAAGTAAATAATGGGGTAAATTGTGCATTTGTATGTCACGAGGGTTCTATTCCTAATTCTCCCCATAATTTATGTGTGAAATCTTGTGATGATTTAATGGCTCAATCTAAGCATATAGACAAAGTTCTTGATAGGCATAGTGATGAAACTATTGCAAATAACCGTTTAAGGTTGAAGACATCTATTAATGCTATTCGATGGCTTGCATTTCAAGCATGTGCATTTAGAGGCGATGATGAAAGTCCTGGATCTTTGAATAGGGGGAATTTTATTGAGTTAATTAAGCTTTTAGCCTCCTGTAATCAGAATGTTCATAATGTTGTCCTTGAAAATGCTCCTGGAAATGCTCAATATATATCTCCCAGTGTTCAAAAAGATATATTGCATATCTTTGCTAGAAAAGTGCGTGCAACAATTCGAGAAGAAATTGGTGATTCTAAATTTTGTATAATTATTGATGAAGCAAGAGATGAGTCAAAGCGAGAACAAATGTCTGTGGTTTTGAGATTTGTAGACAAGCACGGTTGTGTTCAAGAAAGATTTTTTGATCTTATACATGTTTCTGATACATGTTCTTTGACATTGAAAACAGAAATTTCATCAGTTCTTTCTCGTCATAATCTTGATGTCCAAAATATTAGGGGACAAGGGTACGATGGAGCTAGTAATATGCGTGGTGAATGGAATGGATTGCAAGCTCTATTTTTGAAAGATTGCCCTTTTGCTTATTACATTCATTGTTTTGCTCATCGATTACAATTAGCACTTGTTTCTGCAGCCAAAGAAGTTTGTTATGTTCATCAATTCTTTTCAAAACTTACACTAATTGTGAATGTTGTGACTGTTTCTCCTAAACGTCATGATCAGTTAAGGGTTGCTCAAGCAAATAATGTTGCAAACTTAATTGCCAATGATCAAATTGTGACAGGAAGTGGACTTAATCAAATTGGTACTTTGCAAAGAGCTGGAGATACTAGATGGGGGTCTCATTTGAATTCTGTACGTAGCTTGTTATGCATGTTTGATGCTACTTGTGAAGTTCTTGAAAAAAGCACCGAAGAAGGTAATTTCTCCACTCGTGGTGATGCTAGTGCTGCTTATGATGCTATCACATCCTTTGAATTTGTCTTTGTTTTGCATTTGATGAGAAATATTTTGGAAGTTAGTCATGATCTTTGTCAAGCTTTGCAACGAAAAAATCAAGACATATTGAATGCTTTAACTCTGGTTTCTACTACGAAGACTTTAATCCAAAGAATGAGAGAATCAAGTTGGGAGGCTTTCATAAAAGAAGTAATATTATTTTGTGAGAAACATGAAGTTGAAGTTCCTGATATGAATGCATTGCATATTCCTAGAAGAGGCCGAACTCGCAAAATTGTTGATCAAATTTCAGTAGAGCATCATTACCGTGTTAATTTATTTCTGGCTGTAATTGATACACAATTGCAAGAGCTTAATGGAAGATTCAATGATAATATGGTGGAATTGCTTACTTTAAGCTCAACTTTAGATCCCAGAGATAATTATAAGTTCTTCAGTGTCAACAAAGTATGTGAATTAGTAGAACGGTTTTATCCAGGTGACTTCAGTGACCAAGAGAAATTTCACATTAGAATGCAAGCTCAACATTATGAACTTGATGTTCCTAATCATGTTGAATTAACTAACTTGTGCACAATTTCGGAGTTATGTCAAGGATTAACGAAGACAGGAAAGTCTTTAACATACCCTTTGATTGATCGTTTGATTCGCTTGGTATTAACTCTCCCTGTTTCAACTGCTACAACTGAGAGATCTTTCTCTGCTATGAATATTGTGAAGAATAGACTCAGAAACAAAATGGAAGATGAATTGCTTGCTAATTGTCTTTTGATTTACATTGAGAAGAAGATTGCTGAAAGATTTGACACAGATTCTATTATCGATGAATTTTATGATATGAAGAATCGACGTGTACCACTTCGTTAGTAAAAAGTACACTTTTTTTGCACTTTAAATATATGTTCTCTATCAGTATATTTTTGTAATGCATCTTACATTATAATTTATTTGCATATATTTTTTTATATTATATATATATTATTGGCCCCCATGATAACATTCCTGGATCCGTCCCTGCCTGCAGCCATAGCCAAAGGGTTCCCACTCAATGTCCCAGCTTGGTACACTGGTCCAGCAGGTGCCACCATTTCCATTATATTCCTCCTCCCCCCGTATGCACCTACCGGCAAGCCCCCGCCAATTATTTTTCCTAAAGTTGTCAAGTCAGGAAGTATGCCAAAATATTCTTGAGCTCCCCCGTATGCCAAGCGGAATCCGGTCATAACTTCATCAAATATGAGGAGACTATCGTTTTCCTTGGTGATCTTGCGAATGGCAGCAAGAAAATCGGGTTTAGGAAGAATGAAACCAGAGTTTCCCACAACAGGTTCTAGGATAACTGCTGCAATATCTCCCTTGTGAAGGTGAAAGAGTTTCTCTACGGCTGATATGTGGTTGTAGGGCGCAGTAAGGGTATCGGAAGTGGCTGCCTGAGGAACTCCAGGGGAGTCTGGAAGTCCTAAGGTGGCCACTCCACTTCCTGCCTTGACGAGCAAGGAATCGGCGTGGCCATGGTAGCAGCCCTCGAACTTGATGATCTTGGGCTTCCCGGTGAATGCGCGAGCGAGACGAAGCGCCCCCATGCATGCTTCCGTGCCCGAGTTCACGAAGCGAACCATTTCTATGCTTGGAACTGCAGCGATGACCATTTGGGCTAAAGTGTTTTCAAGCAGACAAGGTGCACCAAAGCTGGTTCCTTTTTGCATTGTGTCAGCCAATGCTGCAAGTACCTGATGATGAACAAATGAAAGTCAAACATGACTTTGGTCTGCTCCATGGACACATAGTCAACAGATATAATATGTGGTGGAAACAATAGAGCAGAAGAAAGGTAACCTTAGGGTGTGCATGACCAATAATTGCAGGACCCCAAGAACCCACATAATCAATGTATTGATTGCCATCAATGTCCCGCATGCGAGATCCCTTGGCCGACTCAATCACAATTGGTTGCCCACCAACAGATTTGAAGGCACGTACTGGAGAGTTCACACCTCCTGGCATCAAATCCTATTTTTTGCAAATTAATTAAAAAGTGGCATCGTAATAATATTGAGTATGAATTGAATGTAAATAGTTAGTACCAGGGCAGCAGTGAAAGCTTGTTGGGATTTGGTAAGAGACAAGTTCAAGTTGTTATTGGTGTTATTGTCGTTGTTGAGTGACACCTGCTGCTGCATTCTGCAAGCACGCGAGAATCGCATCCTTGAGCTTGACTTGGCACCCGCCTGCGGAATACAGTAAAAACTAGAAGCACCAGCAGCCATGGATTGATCGAGAGAGAGAGAGAGAGAGAGAGAGAGAGAGAGAGAGAGAGAGAGTAGGTAGGGCACCTAATGCGTAAAGTCAAATTGGGCCATCGAAGAGTGTAGTTAATGGGATTGGGCTCGCTTTTCAAATTCAACAACTCAATTCAAGCCGAGTAGCGATTAATTTAATCAACAACAGCGTCAACTAGATTCCTGCACAATCAGAGTAGCGATGAATGATGATTCAAGCAGGTTTCTAGCTGTTTTTGAAGCAGCAGCCAAGTCCTCTTTAGTGAGCGTTACGTGCGAGCGGGGCAAGAGTAGTTACTGCTTACTAGTTAGTTACTGTGATCTTATTGGAATTAACAATTAAGTGTGATCTGTTGTTGTGGTGTGGGTTGGTTCAACCGATCCGTACTAAACACAAAAATATATGGATATTCACCCAAACCATTTACTGCACATTTCTGTACATACCAATTTGGACCTTCAGCCTTTCATATTGCTTTATAGTAAACTCAAATATAGTCTCAAATCTCAATACCCGTGACCCAGAAATAAGGTCTCAATACCCAAACGACAAGTGAAAACCATAAAAAAAATCAGACTGAACAAAATTCAAGTGAAATCATACATTACAATAATAGTTATTAACTTATTATACTACCAAAAAAAGTTAATATTAAAATATTCCTCCTGAAACAAAGCAGTGCAACTGTGCAAGAGTCTAAGTGCAACATTGAAATTTAAAATGTTTCCAATTAAAAATAAAAAGGTTTTTGTCTTTTACCTTTTGAAAGTGAAACTTTATTTCATTTTGACGCCTCCTCCCATGAAGCTAAAGCTTATGCTTATTAAATTACGTTTGTTGTGTACTTGTGTATGATCAAATTGATAATCTACGGCATCATAAAAATACATAGTAAGTTAGTAACTATTAATAGGTCCGTTGGATTTGTTTATTTTGAATGAACATAAAATATAATACGATGGAGTATCAAACGTATCATCATTCCGAGTTAAATCCAAAATGTCCCTAAAATTGGTGTCGTGCACTGAATCTGTAATTCTAGTAGGTCTATCTTCAATTGCTCACGCAATTATCTTTTTTTATAATGTCTTTTATCTTCAATTTTCATACGGAAAAATTACTTCCACTGAATTTTAAAATTTCATACTTTGCTGCCATTTTTTTTAGACGATAACTTGCAAAGAAAAAAATATATTCATTAGCAACCTTTGGCTCTGATACCACTGTTAGGTACCAGACAAATGACACAGCAAGATATAAAGATGAAAAATTAGAAATTTGTATAAAATATGAAAACAATTGAATAACTTTCTTTGAAAATTACAACTTCTCTCTATCACAAGGAGAGGGAAAACATACTTCTCTCTATCATATATAGGAAAAAACTACTCAAAGAAATATTATATTATTCTATCTGAATGACTTGATTTAAATGAATTAAAAAAAAAAACTCAATTTATAAGTGAGTCTCATCAATATAAATCATCCATCAATTAGAGGTATATAATTCTTCTCTTTTTCAATCATTAAAATTCTAAGATTATAAACTAAAATTATTTATTACATTTGATTTTATTTAGTTATTGTTTATTTATTTATTTTCTAAAATTAATCTTACTAATTTTCAAAAATAGTATGAGGTAAATTAGCGGAATATGTGCTCCAAGAGATAATACATATAAATAAATAAATAATGTCGTTCAGCTGGGAGACAACAAAATTCTTCTCTACGATATATAATGTAAATCATCGTTATATTAATGATAGAATAAACACCCAAGTTTATATTTGTCTATTTTTTACTAAGAATAAAACGATTCTTTTTTTTAAAAAAAAAAGGACATTTTGATCATTAATCTTTTTTTTTTTGACATAACACAAATAAAATTTTTATAAAAATAATTATCGTTATTATTTAACAAAACTTTTAATAAAAGATCATATTATCTCTAAATAAAACTATTTTTAGACAAAAATCACCTTATATTTTTGTAAAAATAGAGAGAATCGTAGTCTTTATTCTTAATTATACGCAAATAACAAAATCACATTGTTGTGTTGGCTTGGCTTTAACGGCAACGATGGGACAAATTCTCTTATATGACCCCCCACCCTCCGGCCACCTCCTTTTTTTTTTTTTTCTCTTTCCAATTTTTCGGGCAAGTGATATCAAATAATCAACTGTTAATCGCATCAAAGCATAAAAATATGATTTATATCCATTCACCACTTGAAGGGATTGACCGATAAGTTTCAATCAATAGATAGGAATCACACAGCTAGAAAACCCACTTTTCCGGTGGGAAGATAGAATATAGATTCTAGATTCCCAGCAGCTAAGCTACATACTTCCACCATGCAAGCTAACGCATTTCTCAAACCATATTTTGTTTCAAAATATATAGATAGATATGCACTCTTCATGAATCAATTATGGAACTGATCATCTCAACTTCTAATATATGACTGGTTGTTTTATACTCTAATATCTTATCGTCACTTTATCCTATGTACAGTTATATATATTGTGAACAAATTTACTAGCTAGTTAACAACAATTACGATAGAAAAGCCTGCCTTTCTTAATTAGAACTACTAAACAGGAACATAAACACTGAGCAAAACATATATATATATATATATATATATATATATATATATATATATATATATATATATATATATATATATATATATGGAAATGTATTGTACGAGAATAAGATTTTTATACGAGAATATGAGAATATATTTAGGGTTGCACATGGATCGGATAATATCCGCATATCTGCGGTAATTATCCGCATCCGATTCAAATTTTGTGGATATTATCCGATCCGCAGAGACATCGGTAGGATCGGATTGCAGATTTGGTAGTAATATTTGCGGATTCGATCTGCAAATCCGCATAACCGCACATCTCATATAAATAGCATAGTTTAAGAAAGTAAACCCTAATGTGATATGAATTTTAGTGTATTATTTTATGAATTTTATGATAGCTTGTTTTTAATTTTTTATGTTGTACTTCAACTTAGAATAATTAAACTTAAATTTTGTGTTATTTTTTTTTTTGGTTATTCAAGAGAACTTTTATTGATAATATTTTAGAAGTAAATAGGCTTAAACAGGTGAAAAATGAATTTTCTAGATTTTTTTTTTTATAAAAACAGTCAAACAAAATCTTAAAATAGTTTTTTTGAATTATGCGGATATACTCGATATCCGATATGATCCGATCCGCATACTTGCGGATCGGATCCCGCCTGAAAAAAATGCAAATATCATATCCGATCCAATCCGATGAGTGCAGTGCGAATCGGATAAAATTTTAGGCTATATCCGATCCGATCCGATCCGTGTGCAGCCCTAAATATATTTATAGTCATTAGATTAATTTAAATAGTGAAGATTAAATATAGCTAATTATTAATATACAAGTAATACATTTATTATAGTCATTAAATTTATGCTAACTATTATATTTATAGTCATTGTTTTTTATTTTTATTAAAATATACTTATAAATAAATTAAAATAATTAGATTTCACAAAATTATAGAAAATACAACACAACTAAAAAAATCATATACAAACCATACTTTTAAGAAAATGAAATCATAATTAATAAAAATATTTTTTAAGAAGTTCTATTTCATATTTGTATAAATTTTTAAATTTACATTTAATGATCAAAAATACTTTTAATTTTATTTATATATATATATATATATATATATATATGCGCCTTTAATTTAAATGGATTATACTAGGTGTACACTAAAATCAGCTACCAAAATCAGTCACTAATATAAAATACATGCTAAAATATACATATATATTAAAAATAAATTAAACTATACATATATTTATATACAAATATATTAGTAATTGATTTTGATGTACAAATAATGTTTTCAATTTGAATACTTCTATTTGCTTTCCTGTATATAGCTGGATGCATGTCATCGTCTTTATCTACATCAATTGGTTAACTACTAATATCTCATGTACCAAAACAAAAACAAACAAACAAAAAACTACTAATATAGTAATATCTCATTCTATTGTGGGGAGGATCAGAATTAGTGGATTCGTTGAAAACTTTTTCACTATAGCTAACAGAATATAATTTTTTTAAAATAAAAAATACTATTTACATTAATTTTAATATATATTTTATATTAATAATTAATTTTATCTTCCAAATTAAAACTGACAAATGCTATAAGTTGTGGAGTAAGTGTCCCACTAAAATATTATATATATATATATATATATATATATATATATATATATATATTATTAAAAAATTATATTTGCTCTCATATTAAAAAATATCTATTAAATTTTGTGCCAAAATATTTATTTTATATATATTTTTTAATTTTTAAAATTAAATTTTAATGCATTATTAGTATAAGTAATTTTACACCTATATTTATAATTACATAATATTTTATCATAAAAAATAACTATCTTTTACATGATTACATTCGCATGAATGATGATCCAAAAGAATAGATGTTGTTCTGGTAAAGGATACTCTTCCGGATTATAGCTCGGATGCGCACTTTCTCTGCGAATCTCCGCCGGCTTGGAAGGTTATCCTCGGAACAGGGACGAGCTTGGCATAGAACCTGCAAATTAAAAGGGACTCCGACGCTTAAGTTAGTGATGCTTCTTAAAAAAAAGATGAATAAACAAGCAATATTAAAGTGAGAGAGCCGTGTGTATTTTCTCAATGCTAGTGATATTTTCTGGATATCCCCCTGACGAAGGTTAGCCGATGTGTTTATATAGTCGAAAGAGTCTTGGCTTTTTGCCGTTACGCTGAGCTAATGATCGGATTTTGGGGGAGTTCTGCTGTGGTTTGTTGAGGCGAGAATCTCGGTTGTTAGTGATATTACGAAGATTCTTTAGCCGTTAGATATGCTCGGTCAAAATTACTGAAGTTGAGGTTGTTAGTATGGATCACAGCCCCCCAAGCTTGGCCTGTAAAAATAGATTGAGCTTCTATATTTTCGGCTTCAGGAGCTCTTTGTACAGAAGGGATGCATCGTAAGAGCCCCCAAGGTCAACATGTTTTTTTTTTTTGGGCTTTGATTTTTTTGCCTTCGTATATTTTCTGGATATCTTCCAAAGGTTGTACGTGTACCCATGGAAAAAAGCATGAGTAAGAAAGGTTAGTTTACTTTTGTCTTGTACCTTTTCACCTAGTTTTTGCTTTCTGTCTTGTAATGGGGAAAAAGGAGCGTGCTATGGTGGATGAAAAGGATGTGTATAGTTGGGTTGATGGGGATGTGAAGGGCCGCATTTCAATTTTTAGTAGTGTAGAGTTGGTGACTCAGTTAAATTAAGCTAGGTGGGTGAGGAATGGTGTACATTTGGAAGTTAGGATTTTACATTGTGATGATAGTGACAGGGTTTGCGAGCGAAAGTCTGACTGGAGTTATTTTTATATATATACCTGCATGTTGACTGAACTTGGCATGAGGTTCTGTTTTACTGATTTTGAATGTAGGGTGTTGGCTCAGTTGAACTGTGCTCCAACGCAGTTACACCCGAATTCATGGGTGTTCGTACGAGCATTTGAATGCTTGATGGAACACCTTGAATGCTATCCTTCTCTCGGTTTATTTTTTTGTTGTTTCAAGCGAAAGGTGTCTAGAAGGGTGGATGGGTTAATCTTAGCAGCCATTCGGGTCGTAGCATTTTTAACTTATACAAATAATCCTTCAAAGATTTCAAAGAAATATTTGTTAAGGTTCAGATTGGTGAGGAGTTTTATCCATTCTTATTGGATTCGTTGCTTGAGGAGAGGTTTCCAGTCTTTTGGTCTTCAGAGCCTAAGCAAATTTTAGATTGTGAAAATAGGGTAGAAAGTGAAGAGTGTATTCTGAATTTTTTTTATCTCTGTGATGTCCTCGTCTAAGTTGCTGTCTATATCTAGTTTACTGTAGCTTGAAGGGGATAAGGAAGCTATGGAGGAGTATCTAGGTAATAAAGGTCCTGTATGTTGTATGTCTTGTATTTCATGTGGTGTGTTTGGTCTTATGTGGTTTTTTATGTATGTTGTAGGTGAAAAAGCTCCTACTCTCTGCGAACCTGAAAGAATTTGTTTCTAAGGTTAAAACGAAAAAGAAGGAAGGGTCATCTACGAATGTTGGTAAAGTCGGTGAGGGAGGCGAGGTGAGACAGGATATGGTTTTTAAAAGGAAAAGGGGAGAGGTATCGTCGAAGGTGATTGATTTATCTGAATTGAGGGAGAAATCTGAGGTTTTCACCGCCAAGGAGATTAGTGCGACACATGAGAGCCAAGTGGTGCTCCATGGTTACAACTTACAAAGAAGGCCCCCGAAACTCCCTTTGGTCCTTTGGGTACCCGTTTATGGCTGTTGCTGATGAGGTCATCCAGGTGGATTCTAACGTGAAGATAATCCATGATGCTGGGAAGGTTGGGGTTGCCCGCTACTTGCAGGCAAGGCTGCTTATTGTTTTCTCTGATTGTGTTTGTTTTTCTTTTTGATAATTTATTGATTGTGTTTCCAGGTTATTGGGGGAAGGCTTCTGTCTATCGTTCGAACGTCTGAGCTAGATGCTATTTTGGAAGGTGACAACGTTACTGCCATAAAGAAACTGAAAGAGTATATGGAGGAGAGGGATTTGAAAGTGGAAAAGCTTAAGGGTGAAGTTAGGAGCTTGGAGGAAAAGCTTAAAAACTCCGAGACTGAGCTGCAGAAGGTCAGGGTTGACCTTGAGTCTATGGTCGTTGAAGCTGAAAAGTCCAAAGCGCGGATTCCAGAATTGGAAAAGGAAGTTTTGGCCGCCTTTACACTTGGGTTTGACCGAGTCATTGCGCAGATAGGTGTCGTTGCCCCGGGTGCCAACGTTAGTAAATTGGATGTAACGAAGATTGTCAGCAATGGTGAACTGATGGATGATGAGACTCTTCCTGAGAAAGAGGACGAAAGCATTTCAATGGAGAAAGTGGATTGACATTGTCTGTTTGTTTGACTTTTGTTTTGTATTTAAGTTTGTGGGATGGGTTATGATTGAAATGTTTCACGAAACTATTTGATAGACTTGAACTGTTGTTTGTATTTTGTCCCTTATAAGGATTGTTTGTGACTTGCTTTTGATGGAAAATTGAATTGCACAAAGTTGGAATTTTGTACTTTTGATAATGAATATAGTTTGTACATGTAAATGATATGGGGTGGGGTACCTCATTAAAACCTCTCCAATAAAAATCCATGGTGAGATAAAAATTTGTGAGTAGGAAAAAGAGTGTCTCCCCTTGTCCACATCATTTTTAAGTAAAGTAAGTTTTCAAAGATGAAACATTCCAAATACAGGAGATGTCTACACCTTGTAGTGTCTGAAGTTTGTATACGCCTTTACCGAGTACTTGTATAACTCGGTAAGGCCCTTCCCATGTTGCTGCTAGCTTGCCATGGGCGTGAGGTATTCTTGCATCTTCTGTTCGTCTGAGGATGAGGTCTTGTTCGGTAAAGGACCTTGGTTGTACCCTTTTGTTGTACTTCTTTTTTATTATCGGCATTGCTTTTTGTCTTATTTCAGCCTTATTTCTGTCTTCGTCTACTATATCAAGCTCTGCTCTTCTGATGTTGTCATTTTCACTCGTTGATGTTTGTTTGGTTCGTGTTGAGAATATTGAAATCTCCACTGGAATCATTGCGTCTGCTCCATAGACCAACCTGAATGGGGTTTCTTGCATTGTTGTTTGCTTTGTGGTGTTGTAACTCCACAAAATTTTAGGGATGAGTTCGGTCCATTCGTCCTTCGCAGCGCCGAGTTTTTTCCTTAGTGCGTTGAGGATGACCTTATTAGCTGCCTCGACAAAGTAATCTCTTGTGGCTCTATTTCTCGAGCATGGGTATTACTCCCTCCAGGGTTCTTGGGGTCGTCAACGCCGCGGTTCTTGGTTGATTGTTCAGCTATTTTTCGAACCTCGGCCTGAAGTTCTACCATCATCGTCATCAGTTCAGCTAGTGTGGACTGTTGAATTCCGTTGTCTGCCATGTGTGGTGGGCCTGAAAGAAAAGAGAAAAAATGGCAGAGAGAGGAGTGTGGGTCAAATAAGTGGGCCCACGGTGGGCGCTAAATGTTCTGGCAAAGGATACTCTTTCAGATTATAGCTCGGATGCGTACTTCCTCTGTGAATCTCCGCCGGCTTGGAAGGTTATCCTCGGAACAGGGACGAGCTTGGTGTGGAACCTGCAAAGGGGACTCCGACGCTCAAGTCAGTGATGCTTCTTAAGAAAAGATGAATAAACGAGCAATATATTAAAGTGAGAGAGCCGTGTGTATTTTCTCAGTGCTAGTGGTATTTTCTGGATATCCCCCTGACAAGGATTAGCCGATGTGTTTATATAGTCGAAAGAGTCTTGGCTTTTTGCCGTTACGTTGAGCTATTGATTGGATTTTGGGAGAGTTCTGCTATGGTTTGTTGAGGCGAGAATCTTAGCTGTTAGTGATATTCCGAAGATTCTTTAGCTGTTAGATATGCTCGGTCAAAGTTACTGAAGCGGAGATTGTTAGTATAGATCATATATAATTAGATAAATATGTAAAATATTTTATATTGTTAAAAATTAAACTATAATTTGTATCTAAAAGTATAAAATAAAAATATGTATTAAATCAATTTAATAAAATATAAAATATTCTTATAGTATTATTTAATTAATAAATTTATTTAGTTAAAGTTTATCTCTTTGAATTTTTTTAACTCAACCTTAATATTTGTTGGTAAATTAAAAATATTTTTTATCTATCTAAGTAATTATCTCTATTATTATTATTATTATTATTATTATTATTATTATTATTATTATTATTATTATTATTATTTGAAATTAATTTTTTATTAAATGATTGTATAATTATAAGTAATATATAAAATATATAATGAGAGATTTGGTGTATAATTTTTTTCCTAAAATATTTTTTTTGTACATAATTCATAAAAAAATATTTTTTACTTTTATTATTTATTAGAAGATAATTTATTTATCATCTTAATTAATCTTATTTATTATTATTATTATTATTATTATTATTATTATTATTATTATTATTATTATTATTTAATTTATGAAAAAGTGAATTAATGACCATATTATTACTTATTAATATATCAATATTAATAATAAATAAATAAAAATTTATTTAATATTTTTATGTTATTTATTTTTTATATGCTTTTATATGTTTAATAATTTTTTTGTTATTTTTATATGCTACATATTTGTCTTCGCTACTTAAAATTTTTGGATCTATTGAAGATAACAATAAAATATTTTAAACATTTTAGAAAATAATTTTTTTATGTCAAATATGAGATTCATGTAGCATTGCTCTGTTATAAATGTAGAATATTTAAAAAATATGGATCATTACTATTAATTTATTCTAGATATGATAGATATGAGTCATGGTTTATTTAACCGGAGGCATCCATGAGAAATCAAAGAAAAATATATTGGGTAAAAAACCCAAATAAACCAAGCTGAAAAATTTATTACTCAAATCAGCCAAAATAAAAATTATTTCAGCAATCCATCAATGGCCATTTATATAGAATTTGAATCAATATGATTTGAACTACAAATATATGTAATTCGAAACAACTTGCTTCGAATTACCGTTTGAAAGAATATGCATGTAATTCGAATCAAGTAGATTCGAATTAGAGAAGGGTAAATCGAATTGACTCGATTCGAATTAGTAGGCTCATGTGACTCTATGGAGTTCGAATCATATTGATTCGAATTATTCAATGTTGGTGACACTAGGTAGTTCGAATTAAGTTGATTCGAATTACTAGTGAGTTGCCTATATAATGCTACGTTAGTTGGATATATATCAATTTTTTTTTTCACATTCTTACTTGGATAGTTGGATATATATCTTATAGTTGATACAAAAGATATTTACTGTATAATTTTATTTTTCTAAAAATATTATATATATATATATATATATATATATATTAAAATTATATTTTTTATTATTTGACAATAAAATTAAAAATTAAAAATTAGGAATTAAAATTAAAAATTAAAATATTTATGAGCTATCAATTCGAATTCCATACAATACTCTTCTGTCCATTCTTGATTGCTCATGAATATTTTTTAATAAATTTATTTAAATTATACCACAAAAAAATATTTTATTCTATGCAAAACAATTTAAAAAAATGGCTTAAAAAATGTTAGGAGTACTATAACAATTTGTAATATTCTAATGACTTAGGTACTCAAATTTTAAATAAAGTACTCTACATAGTCAATAATAATTTAGAAATTAAAAAAATATTTTATTCCATACAAAACAATTAAAAATATATTTTATTTATTTTTCCACACATATTTCCTAGTCATTATATTGCCATTGGAATCCTCATATATTTCTAATTTCTCAACCTAACCTTCACAAATTCTAACACAATCTTCATATAATTTTACTTGAGATATGTGTCTCATTTTTTGTGATTTGTATAAGTGAGTCAATATATATAAATGGGTAATAGACGTATCAGTACAAGTTTTATTATTGACTAATGATAACTCTATTTATATTAATATAGAGAGTAAATCAAATAAATATTTAAATTATTGGTCTCTAAAATTTGAAAAAAAAATATTATTCTTCGTTATAAATATGTTTATTATATTTTTTTTTATTTTTAAAAGTTATTTTACCAAACACAATTATAGTACTTGTGCTTATTAAAAACTATTTTTAATGTGGTTTTACCAAACGCAAGTGCTGTAGCTTTTAAAAAGTCGTCTTTTAAAATACAGCTTTCATAAGCTACTCTTAAAGAGTAAAAGCTTTACCAAACAAAGCCTTGTTCAAATTATACGGTGAGCAATTCGAATTTTATACAATACTCTTCTGCTAATTCTTCATAGCTCATGAATATTTTTTAATAAATTTATTTAAATTATACCACAAAAAAATATTTTATTCTATGCAAAATAATTTTAAAAAAATAGTTTAAAAATATTTTTAAAATTATTTTGCATAGAATAAAATATTTTTTGTGGTATAATTTAAATAAATTTATTAAAAAATATTCATGAGCTATCAAGAATAGGCAGAAGAGTATTGTATGGAATTCGAATTGATAGCTCATAAATATTTTAATTTTTAATTTTAATCCCTAATTTTAAATTTTTAATTTTATTGTCAAATAATAAAAAATATAATTTTAATTTTAATAATACTTTTTAAATATTTCTAAAATTGTGTAATCATCAAAATATATATATATATATATATAATATTTTTAGAAAAATAAAATTATACAGTAAATATCTTTTGTATCAACTATAAGATATATATCCAACTATCCAAGTAAGAATGTGAAAAAAAAAATTTGATATATATCCAACTAACGTAGCATTATATAGGCAACTCACTAGTAATTCGAATCAACTTAATTCGAACTACCTAGTGTCACCAACATTGAATAATTCGAATCAATATGATTCGAACTCCATAGAGTCACATGAGCCTACTAATTCGAATCGAGTCAATTCGATTTACCCTTCTCTAATTCGAATCTACTTGATTCGGATTACATACATATTCATTCAACCGTAATTCGAAGCAAGTTGTTTCGAATTACATGTATTTATAGTTCGAATCATATTGATTCGAATTATATATAAATGGTCATTCGTAGATTGCTGAAATAATTTTGTTTTGGCTGATTTGAGTAATAAACTTTTCAGCTTGGTTTATTTGAGTTTTTTACCCAAATATATTCATATTGACGACGTATACTGCAGACCATCGGGTAGGTAACAAATGCTTTCCATGAGTTCCAAACCAACATGAACTTGTACTCAAATACTAATACGGCATGGCTTTTTTTTGTTTTAAATAAAAAAGAAGCAGCATATCCATAAAACTAGTTGGCACTGGGAATACCAGGTACGGGATTAAAAATGTGTACCCGTATAGTGTTTGTTAGTTTGTTACTTTTCATTTTATTTTGAGCTGCATGAACTGGAAATTGCCACAGGACGAGGTTGGGACCACCCATTAAGTTGGTGAAATCGCAAAAGCTGGTAACTGTTCACACCGTGACGTGGCAAGACCATCTCATGCAATGAATGAAGTTGGCTTCATCATCCACAAGTTCACCATCACACACCAACCCCAACCCCCAATCAATATGGCGGATTGTTTCTAATATGGACACATTAATATTACTCAGGTTACTAATATCACCAAAAAGTAGGAATATTAAGCCTTTTAATTTGGCCCAAACACAACCCTAGCATCGGTCTTTAAAGCACAGTCACACTTTTATTGTAGGCTGTATTTTTAAATTTTCATATTCCATTGAAACATATATACACCTTTTTAGTTTTTAATGTTTCACAAGTAAAGGCGAGATACAAGTGAACCGATTTTCAAAAACATCAATAGTAGCTGGCATCCAGTTGTTGACAGGAATAACAATAATAATAGGAAGAAAATATTAAAGTTATCTTATATAATATTATATATATAATTTTTATAATTATATATTTAATATATTTAAAATGATATGATTATTTTAATAATGATTAATAAATATAAAGTAAGATAATTTTGAGTTGTTTGAACTAAATTAAAACATTACTTTGTGTGACATTTATTTATTGCGCTATATGCGTGCTTAGTAAACAACGAAGGAGGAAGAATTCATGGAAAGCAGAATCACATGAAGTGTTCAATCCATCACACAACTCATCCCCGTTCCCCACTTGGCCTTCAAACCCTATCATCAGGTCGTCACCAAAAGTACGTGTTAGCGTTAGTTACCCGCTCCTCTTTGCCTCCCTTCCCCTGCCCTCTATATAGGAAAATGCTCTGACACTAAATTCTAGTTATAAATATCCGATCTGCTTACTATAATTTCTCCTCTTCTTACTCCTTAATCAATTAATTAATTAATTAACAGTAGGGTAAAAGGAAATTCCAGAAACATTGAGGGAAAAAATGTGATGTAACTATAACAGGCAAACAAATGAATATGAATATGAATAATTAGATAGACTCAGCAACATGAAGAGGAAAAAGTAGAATTAGAATGAGGGGTGGGCAGGCGGCGGCATTATATTTGGATGTTATGTAGCCGCCAGATTGCTACGTAAGACATACATACATACAGAAGCTAAAGAACGTAACTGAAACACAATCTATACATGACAATGATATCCCTTCTTTCTTTCTCATCACCTTAAAACTTCTTTAACATGACCAAGGCACGCCACCGGGTTTCTTGTTTATATTAGCATGGATTCTTTTCACTTTCAGAGGAATTCAAATTCTCAAGGTCAAGTTTGGCTCTACAAACCGGACACAGAGGGTGTTCTGAGAGCCAGGTATCCGCGCATTCAAGGTGAAAGCCATGGTTGCAACCGGGAACCATCCGAACAGCTTGTTCGTGGGCGATGTCATCGAGGCACACTGCACATTCGCTAGGGGACAGCAGGTCCTTGCCGGTAACCTTGGGGAGCTTGTCAAGGTCGGAGGGGGAGAGGCCCTTCACGGAGAGGGTTTTGGCTGGGGGCGGAGGGAGGTTGGGATGGTGTGCGGTGGCGTACCAGAGAAGGCAGATGTACACTATGAAGACGGCGCTCATGCCCAGGCACGGCAGGAACAGCGCCAGCAGAACTGAGTCCAGCATGTCCAGTTTTTTTAATTAATTTGAAACGAAAGAAGAAATCAATCGAGAGAAATCAGTGTGGGGGTGGGAGTGGTTGGTACAGAACTATTGAAGAGGATGAGTGGCAGATGCAAGGCAACATCTTTTCTGAGCTGCTATTACTCTAGCATCAGAATAACAGAGAAAGAGAAGATAGAACAGGGGAAGCTGTGTGTATGTGAATACAAATGCCTTTGCCCCTTTCATTTTAGGTGGCTACTCCAATGAAGATTTAATGATTATCATCATGTGAAGATACATCATTTTGACCATTGGATGATAGATTGTAGGGCTTGATTTGATTTGAAGTAAAAGTGTTACTTTTATTTAAAATGTTGCTAAATAAATAAGTTACACTTTTTGAACAAGGATCATCATGAGAAGATGTTTTTGCCATCTTCATGGGAGTAGTTGCCTTCATTTTATATGCCTACGAATTTGTTGAACGGTTATTTTCTCTCTTTTTTTTTTTCGGGCTAAAAAAAACGTGTTGTCAATATATTTCTCACTATATGCTATCTCCTTCGAACTAATTAATAATTACTAACATTAAAAGATGAGAAATGTTTGAGATTTTTTACTTAAATAAATAAAAAAATCTAATAATTACCAAAATAAATAACTTAAAAAATAATTACCGATTTAAATTCTTTAGTCTTATCTCGTTTACACTGTAAACGAGATGGCATTGCGTGTATCACTGTAAACGAGATAAGACACGTCAGCTGCAACGTGTCTTATCTCGTACACGTCAGGCGCCTATAAGACTATCTCCTATAGGGAACTCATTCCAGTCCCTATTTATGGTCCACCTGTCATAAAAAGTGGCTCCACATCAGATTTTGCATCATAACCAATAAATAGGAACTCAAAGAATCTCTCTTCTCCATTAGAAGGAACTAACTTTAATCCCTATTGTGGTCCCACTTAATTAATTAATTAAAGTAATTAAAATTAATATAATTATTATTTTTTATAATAATATTATATAAATTTATAAATTCAAAATAATTCAATATTATAAAATACTAAAAAAAAACTTAAATTTGATTAGTATTTTAAATTTTATAAATAAAAATAAATAATCCAACTAAAAATTATTTTATAATATATATAAATTAAATTTATTTTTTATGTAAAATAAATTTAATTAATTATGATTTAATATAACAATATAAATAATATTTGATATTGATTTAACATAATTATTTATATTAATTATAATTTAATATAACTAATTATTAAATAATTAATATAAATAATTAATTAAATAGATATATAAGTATTTAATATATATTTAATATATTTTTTATTTTTTTATTAACTTACCACATGGCATGATTTTATTGGTTGTTGCAAGTCCCTGTTTAGAGGGACTCTCAACCTTGATCCCCGTGAAGAGCCCTCTTTCTCTTTTCACTCCAATGGTAATTGAGTCCCCATATGTCAGAAGAGGAACTCTATTTTTTAGCATTGGAGTTGCTCTAAGTATAAGTCGTTTACAAAGAGTTTTTGGACCCTATTTTGACTTAGTCAAACTCTTTCTCCCCTATTTTTTACCATTTTCTACCATATTTGAGTCCAATACGGTAATGGCACGCCAAGCAAGAAACGATGGGGATATCAACAGACTAAACGAGACGTCGCATTACGTTGGGGTGGCCGACTTCGAAGTTAGTTGCGTTATGTTCGGTTAATCTAAGTATGTAGATATTGTTAAGGTAGTCTGGTAGTGACATGCACTGAGTAAGATGCTTTAGGGATTGGACTGTATGATGAATTTGGAACAATATTTGCTTCTGTAAGATTGATATGACTTAATTAAAGATTTGCTTACCGACATAAGTAATTTATAGACATCGGTAGAGTAGACACATGGTAGTATGTTCCTAAGTAGTAGTAGTACTTTGTTTTTTAAGTAGTGTACAAAAATTTATTATTACCTCTTTATAGGTTTAATTTTTTTTTTTCATTCTGCAGAGGCCTCACTTTCTATTGCCCCGACGAGTTAGCCATACCCTTCCTCCATCGGACGCCATCGTCCCGTATCTGGCTGAGGCCGAATTCGGCAACACGGTGCCTCTAGAGACTTCACATTTGATAATTCCCTGATTTCGGCACTCATGGAGCGATGGCGTCCGAAGACGCACACGTTTCATCTCCCGTGGGGTGAGGGCACTATCACCCTGCAGCTGACGTGTCTTATCTCGTTTACACTATTACCTCTTATCTCGTTTACACTTTAAACGAGATACATGCAATGCCACCTCGTTTACAGTGTAAACGAGATAAGACTAAAGAATTTAAATCAGTAATTATTTTTTAAATTATTTATTTTGATAATTATTAAATTTTTTTATTTATTTAAATAAAAAATCTGAAATGTTTGAGGAATACCCTAATTTATTATTTTTCATCTATTAATATTTTAAAAATATTGATTAAAATATATTATTAAATTATAAAACTAAGTTGATGAGTAAAAATAATGATAAAAAATAATAAATTTTAATAATTATTTAATATTTTTTTTACTAAAAACAATTATTTTATTCCAATAATGAGAGGAATATAAACAATTAACAAATATCAATTTTATTAGTTGATAATTATTAAATAATTTAATATGTTTAATTAATTTGTTATTTAAAATTTTTTAAATATTTAATTTTACATAAAAATAATTATATGTGAATTTTTACTAAAAAATAATAAAATAATATTTAATTCAAATTTCAAATAATTTCACAAAGTATACTACTTTATTTCTTTTTACATATATTAGTATTTTTTTATAGATTTATAAATCAACAAATTCATAACCACCTTAACAAGTAATCTGAAAGCACTTGTTAGCAAAAAATAATAATAATAATAATAATAATAATAATAATAATAATAATATTTATTATTGTTATTATTATTGGTCTTGTTAATAAGTGTTTTTAACTTTAGTAAGTAGAAAGTTTGAATGAAAACGTATACATGAAATATTAAAGATAAAGTGTGTTATTTGTCTCTAATATTTTTAAAATTTTTAAAAATGATCTCAAACCTTTAATTTAATACAATTTTATACTTAACGTTTTAAATAAGTTTTAATTGTATCTCTATATTACTTTTTTTATAGTCAACAATTACTTTTTTTTTTTTCAATCTTACTCTTAATTAAAATTTTAAATTAAACCACAATTTACCAAAAAAAAAAAATATCTAATCTAACCCCAATTCTATCAATTCACCTTCCATTATCTCATCTTTCTCTTTAGTTACCATCATCATCACTCTCATTAACAATCACAATTATTCATGCATTCTCACCACTAGTGTCACGGCGTCATTATTTACACAACTCAATCAACTCATCTTCAAAATTCAAAATTATCATCATCAACTTCATACGTTAATACACAAACGAAAAAAATGAGCGTGAAAAGAAGAAAAAAGAAACTCAGAGGAAGAATAAGAAAGGGAGAAAAGGAAGAAGAAGAAGGAAGAAGAAGAAGGAGACATTATCGAAGAAAAGTCGTTACTGCCACTGAACTGCCAACAAGTCTAGGAGGAGAGAGAAGAAGAGAGACAAATAAATTAAAATTTTTTATTAAAGATAAAATTGAAAGAAAACAATTGATCAATTATTGTTTGTCAAAAAATTAACGGTATGGATAAAATTAAAACTCATTTGAAATATTGAGGATAAAATTGAATAAAATCAAATATTAGAAATAATTTAAAAATATTTTAAAAATGTTCAAGACAAAAATTATACTGTACCTAAATATCAATTATCAAATTATTTATTTATATAAAATATATATTAAAAATAAATTAAATAATATATATTTATATACAAATTTATTATGACTAACTTATAACTGATTTTTTATATGCGCATAACAATTTTAAATGAAAGACAATAATTTTTTTTTGGTGACAAATGAAAGACAGTATAGTTAAATCATATTCAATGCTTTTGAAAACACTCTTTAGTTAATAAATTCTATTATTATTACTATAAACTAAATGGCACTTCGAGCCTAGTAAATTAAAACAATAAATTTCAAAAATTGAAAAAATGTTCATTATTTTTCAATTGGCGTCACTTTTTATTTAAATTTTAATTAAAAATAAGCGTGTTTATAAATTATTTATTGTGCTAACGGTAATTATTATTTTTTTACCACTTAGTGGTAAAGATTATTTCAATGTCTTCAAATGCAAGGTTTTTTATGTGATTAGTCAATAGTGAGTAATAATGTCCTCTTGATGACAAATTAAAAATGAATTAGAAAACATGTAAGATATAACTAATGAGGTTGATTGTGAATATCAGTCATTAGAATGCGTTACTTATAATAAACTTGAGCCTAGTTAAAACTTAAAAATATCAGTCATTAGAATGCGTTACATATAATAAATTCCTTGCGGCATAATCTATTACCCACGTTAAGTTGTTTGGTGACCCCACCAAAATTTTAGATCAAGATCAACACAAATGGCTGGGTTAGGGAATTTGATTCGACAACTTGTGGTGATATCCTTTGAGACTGCTATGGAAATTTTATTGAAACATTTAGTGTAAGTTTGGGAACTTGTTCCATCACTCTGTCTGAATTTTGGGCATCTTTCTTGGTCTTTCAATTGCATCCGATAAAAGAATATGACAATGTGCAGGTTGAATTATACTCTAGGACAGCTTTGAACTTCGGCCAAAAAGATTTGAATAGCTCTCATGCAGCCTTTGCTCTTGTTGCATCCAGTTGTTGTTTTAGAAAGATTGAAAGGCGTCATTTAGTCATGTGTTCCAAAAAAAAAAGTTACATATACATTAACAAAATTTGATCACACTCACTTTCTTTTAGTTGTTTATGATTCTCTTTCTACTATAATTTTTTTCCTGTTCTCTACGAATTTTAAGAGGTTATATTTTCTCGTAGTGTTTCTTTGTAATTGCTTTTTTTTTTGTTTCTTGTCCCATTGATAATAATAATAATAATAATAATAATAATAATAATAATAATAATAATAATAATAATAATAATAATATTATTATTATTATTATTATTATTAAACTGTTTTTGTAATCTTCACTAGCAAAAAAAAATATATATTCATATATTCTCAATTAATATTGCTACATTTTTTCAGGCTATTATTCCAAAATTTTGCAATTTTTTTTTTGTTAAATATTGCTTTATGCATGTTAGAGATATAAATACTTCTTAAGCAATAATATCTTTGGGTTTGCTTGATTTTTACATAGACATTTTCTTTTGTTATTGCCTTATACTATTTTTTGTAAAGATTTTTCGGTTATAGAACTCTGATATCATGTTATGAAATCAATCAAATTACTCATTTAAAAAACTTAAGCTAATAAGAAAAATAATATAAATAATTATATCTTTAACATTGCGCAATGAATAGATATTCCATAAAAACACAAAACTTTTGTTTTTTACCTAAATTGGAAATTAAATAATCTTTTATTCAAAAAGATAAGAAATATATATTCTATGAATTAATTTCATTAAAATTAAAAAAATTATTATAATAAATAATTTGTATCAACCCACCCTTTATTTTTAATTAATGAAAAGTTGTTCTATTATTTTTTAAAAGTATAAGAGTTTAGTATATAAATTAAGTGAGAAATTAATTTATACAAACTACTTCATTTCAAAATACTATCCATAACTTTTTATATGGAGAAATAGTAGGGATTATTTATTCATGCATTTTTCTGAAAAGTTAGAATGAAGCTGACAACTGGACGAAAATGCAAATTTTAAAAATTGGTCAAAATCAGTGAAACTACCAAAACTCAGCTTGTTACTGTATAGTGCCAGTTCAATAATCAATAATCGGTCAATTTGTCTTCCCCCCACCCCTCCCTCTTTTTCTCATGTTTGTTTGCTTAAACTTTGAATTATTACTAAAGGTAACAATCCAATTGTAGTTGAAACAATTAGAGAAATAAAGGTTAATAATAATTAACTGAATTGATTTATTTAATTGAATATCTAGTCCATTTTCAGAAGCTTCAACCTCTATGCAATAATGAAGGAACATAATATTACGTAGATGATTTAAATAATTTATAGCAAATATTTAACATTGAATTTGGTATGATCTTCGAATTTTGTTGAGTAGTGGTGTAAAGTGGAAAGTAAAAGTGTAAAACTGTAAAGAACCCCACAGGAAGAAAGAGTGATTGGGGGTAAGGGCGTTTATTCAGACAGCAATGGGAAACAAGATTATGGTGGTCCCCATATAAACCTGAAGAAGGCCGAAGGCCCCTTTTGTTTGTATTTCCTTTTCTCGCCTTCCGCGGCCGTGCTACGGATCATTATCATCTACCCTTCAATTTTCTCTTTCGTCGCGGCGGACCTCTTTCAACTTTACCAACTTAATAATATTATTGTACGGAGAACCACCAATCTTGGCTCATACACATGTTACTTGTTAGTTCACTTAGCTTGTCACTTTAATTTTTAAATGAAGTTCAGGTAATAGTCAAATTGAAAATACATTTAACAAAAAACAAATTACTGTACATAGCTAATAATGCACAACTAATATTAAAGCTAACATTTAACATTAGAAAAAACAACCTCTTATAAAACTCAACTAGAAAAAATATTTAAAATCTAAAATTAATAAAAGCTTAATCTTAATAGTTTCATATTGAGTTTGTTTGATAATCTATTATAATATTGACCGACACTAGCTATAATGCACGGACACTGACACAAACACAGAACACAACACGACACGGGACACGCCGACACGCAAATTTTAAAATTTTACATGACACGGGAACACGCATATATATAAAATATAAAGTATTTTTTAGATAAATTATAATGATATTTTGATATTTTATTGATATTAAAATATAAATTAAAATTTTTAATTATTTTTAATGTCTTATTTTAATTATATCAAGTATTTAAAATATTTTTTATTTTAATAAATAATAATCTATACTATATCTAAATTTATTTTAAGAATATATGTTAAGAATAAAACTGGACACACAGACATGTGATGGTATTTAGGTGTGTTCAGGCGTGTCCGGAGAATAATTTTTTATTTTTTATTAAAATACAGTTGAACACAACAGACACGCGTGTCGGACGAGTGTCGGTGAGTGTCGTGTCCAAAATGTGTCCGACACGCAGATACGATAACTCAACAAAGTGTCCGTGCTTCGTAGGACACTAGTTATTATAGCGTTGATTTTTTAGAATTAGTCTATTGTATTTTCTTTCTCATTCAAGATACTTTTATTTTTATATTTAACAATGATTAGAGTTCAAGTAGGTAAAAAGCTAACTGTGCCTTTATAAAACTGGCAAAATTGTTGTCATCATAAACACCTTTCAACATATGTTATAAAAATATCATCTCGTAATTGAATGGGAGACCGAGAGGTTATAGATGCGTAATGTGATGTATGGACTAAACATATGTTTCCACATCCAAAGGGAAAAAGAGCTGGCCATATATTGTAGGCATAGATATCAACCTGTTTTCCACTGTAGTATTAAGATACACTTTTAAAACCCTATATATCATGTTACATTTTTTATTTTCTGAACCTTGAGTTATGCGGGATGAGTCAGAGCCGTGTCAGTTTTTGACATTCAAGCCCCACCTTTCTTTTCCTTTTTTTTTTCTTCCCCATCCTGGTAATATTATATAGTATCGTGCTTTCATTCTCCAATCTCCATTCTTATAAACGAGGATTATGCCAAATTGTGTGAATGGAGGATGGCCAGGTTCCAGTGACGTTTCTCTTTCACCAATGCTTTCTGTATTGGTAATTATTAGGCTTTGGCGTTTTGATTTTTATTTTTGTTGCGTCGGGATAATAAAAGCTTTAGCATTATTCCTCCATTCTATAATAATTTATGATATCCATTCGGTTTAATTATTCTATTAGTTTTTATAATTTCGTAAAATTTTTAATTAAGTCTTTATACTTTTTTTTTATTTGGGTTTCTGCACCAAAATTTTTTTTTTCAATTAAGTCCCTCTTAGTAGTAATTGACTTAATTTTATAGGAACCCAATTAAAAATAAAAGAATTGATACAGGGACCTAAATAAAAAGAAAAAAAAATGTAGAGATCCAATTAAAAAAAATTTTGATACAAAGACTCAATTAAAAAAATATATATAGAAACTTAATTAAAAATTTACAAAACTATAAAATAAGACGTGGTTAGGAATAAGTATGGTAAAATAGGATTTAGATTTAATTTTAATTTTATTTATGAGTTCAATTTTTTATTAAAATTCAATTCTATCTGACCCACATATTTATAATATGCCAACCTTAATTATATTTTCGGGTTATAAAAAAATATAATATTTAACAATTTAATGAGATTTTGAAATTATAATTTAATATTTATATATTACTAAATAGATTTAATTTTTATATAAATAAAAATATTAAATTTTTAATTAAAGATCATAATTTAAGTAATTAAAGATTTTTTATATAAATAAAAAGTTTTTGAATCGCCACTCACTTTTAACATATTTTTTTATAGGTTAAATTAAGTATCACTTTTAACATATTTTTTTAAGATAGAAACTCAGGTGCAGTCGACTTTACGTGAAGTTGATAGCTGAGAACCGTTAGATGAAAATTTAGTCAAATTAGTCAAACCATCTAACGATTCTCAACTATATATCAACTTCACGTAAAGTCGACTGCACCTGAATTTCCACCTTTTTTTTAAACATAGTATATTTTTAGGTGACATCCCATTAACATGTGCTGAATAAGAAAAATTAGCAAATTTTATTAACAATGATTTGTTAAGGTTTTAAATTAGTACGTATGTGATGTGATGTATGTATGTGATTGGATGTATATGATACAAATTATTAGGAGTTTTAGTTTGATGTTGTGATTAGGAAGGAAGATGTGTATGTACTTTGTATTTTATTATTTTTTAATTTAATTAATTCTAAAAGTTTATTTTAAGCGAACCTTTTTAATCAATATTAAATTATTAATTAATTATTTGAAATTACTTTCTATTATAAATGTTAAACTCTAAATTTGAAATTTGAAATTTTAACCTTTCAAAACATTATGATTAAAAATATTTAAAATAAAAAATTAATTAATATTAGTTAATTAAAATTTAATTTTATATTTATTTATTTCGTTAAAAAATACACGAGGATGTCAAATTCATAAATAAAAATGCTAATTTAACAACTAGAAAAAGAGTACAACAACTTACAATTATAATTAAAAAAATTATCACTTTTTCTTATCAAATATTAGCATTTCTCTAACCGCCGATATATACATTGGACCAATTTTTCATGGAAGACACTTTATGTTTTATCAATAAATGATATTTTTTGCTTGGGCTGATTTTTTTTCCCAATTTAACTAACTCAAAAAAGAATAAATTTATTTTTTTATTTTTTATATAAAAATATATGACGTTCGCGTATCATTATATATTGGTGGACTCTAATATACTTATATTTATAGTAACTATGCAAGTGTTATTAAAATTAAAGTAATATTTTTTAAAATTTTAATAACATATTTTTATTAAAAAATATTATTAAATAATAAAAAATATTATTTTAATTTTAATAATATTTTTTAAAATATCACAATCCCTGTAATCACCTTAATATCAACATATAGATTGACGCTTATTATATATTATGGTATACTATATACATCCTCAGAATATATTGGGTGCGTGCGTGACTAATAACAAACAAGCAAAGACTTTGTTTTTGAACGTAACTTCAAATCCACTCTAATAAGCACATCGATCGATCGTGGATACAGAAATGCATAGCAATTCGTAGCTTAATTAGCCCAAAGCATTGAGATGCCATTATTCCAAATATGTTTATGCCTTTATGACATATTATTCTTCTATCTCCATGCCTGCCGCAAAATGTCTTTCATTAACTTTTATCGATCTATCAACTTTATTTCGTTGCCTTCTTGCTTGTTAGATATTGGTGCTTTGATTCTTCTCTGTAGCTACAGGCTGATGACACATGATTGAATACACATCTATATGCATGCTTAAATTTATGCTTCTAATAATATAATTCTTTTCTATGACTCTGTCTTCATATATGCTTATATACGTTAAAATAAACTATAAGCTTTATTCAGTCAGTTGTTGTTGCAAAAAAAAAAAAAAAAAAAGGTTTATTCCGTTACTTGGGAACTCCCTTTACTTTTTATTATATATATATAGAGATTCCGTTTGTTTTTCTTTAATTTTCGTACCAATTGCATGCAGTAGTAGTCAAATATATTAAAAGACAAGTGCCGAAATTTATGGTGTTTAGCATAAAGCTCACATCATCAGCATCAACAGACAACAATAATCTTCAAATATATATATATATATATATAGGGAAGTTCACAGATGATCATCCCACTAGGCTGAAATGCTTCTTAATATTATATATACAAATTATAATATATAACAATGTTTTATTTTATTTATATTTAATTTATTTTAATTTTAAACTCACTTATTTTAAAATTAATTATATTTTATTTAACCATAAATTTTATTGAATATATACAAATTTAAAAGATAAACAAAAAAATTTATTAATCACAATTTATTTTTTCTTTTTATGATTATATGATATCTATTAATATTATTTTTTCAATAAATACTTGTAATATATAATAATAGATAAAGACTCACATATATCTGTTTTCATATGAAGTTAATAGTTAAAAAATTTTAGATGATATTTAGTCAAACTTGTCAAATCATCTAACAGTTCTTAAATATCAACTTCACATGAAAACAACTGAATGTAAGTTTTCACCTATAATAATATAATAATACAATAAATATAAACTAATTAATAAAGTATTAAAATTTAAAAATGATAATTATTTTTATAAAAATAAAATAAAAGTACTTATAATAAAAAAATAAATTTTATATAATTATTTTGTTTTTAAATAAATATTAAAATATAAAATAAATATTATAAAATATATATTAAAATATTAAAATTAGCTATCAAAATTAACTATTAGTATAAAATATATATTAAAATATAAATATACATTTAAAATAAACTAAACCACCTATGTATTTATACACAAATATATTGGTGACTAATTTTAGTGACTAATTTTAATATACGAATAGCATTTTTGTATATATATATATAGGCAGATATTTTCTTTGTTCCACATGTACTAAGTTTCTTTTTGTTGAAGAAACATGAGTGTACGATCACTTGCAAGCAAGCAAGTTGCAGCCATATATGCATGCATCCAACTCGTTTACTTGCTTTAATTTGTGCTCGTGCGGATAAACCTTTGCAGCCATTTGAACCAATCAAACTTCACATGACTTGAAGTGTAGTACGACGTTGCTTTTACAAAGGGAATTCACATTTTCTTTCCTTTCAATGCTAGTGGATTCCTTTCAGCCAAAAAGAAGAAGAAGCTATAATCCACTTTGTGCCACTCAATGGATCAAGGAACATTGTAATCCATCGATTGCTGCAAGCAGAGTGCCGCGGATTTTGAATAAGTATAAAGAACTCTGTGTTCTTGTCGTTGCTTATACATGTTTGACTCTTAATCGATTTGACAATGCAAACAACAAACAAACAATAATTTGGATAGCAACTTGCAAATTTTAAACTAGCTAGAATCCTTTTACCTTACGGCATTGCTTAAACGGGGAATAAACATTGGAAAATACCAAGATACTAATATTTTTAGCGAAAACAAAAATATTAACCTAAATATGCATGATAAATATAAGGAAAAAATATTACTCCTCAACGTATAGGATTTTATGGCTACTAATTTATTATGGCAACCTAAATCTTGTTTAAGGATTATTTTTATTATTTAAAGAATAATTATATAGTATTATTATGTATTTATTTTTATTTTATAATATTTTACTAATTTAATTAAAAATATAGGATTATATATAATTATATTATTAAATATTAGGTTTTAGAAAAAAATTATTAATATATATATATATATATATATATATATATATAGAAAAAAAAAACAAAGGACCTAAGGCTACACTTATAAAAAGTAACAATGGTTACAATGTGGCTATGCTTTACAGGTGATGCAGTAGCGTTGAAAAGCGTAGCCTATTCTGGTAAAAATGGAAGCTGAAAAGCGTAGCCTTTAATTTGGTCCTGGACAGCATCACTTGAAAAGCGCACCCTATTCCCAAATGCCAAAAGCGTAGCCCTTGGTGCAAAAAAGCGTAGCCTTTGAGAATAGGCAACAGCCGAATAGGAATCACCCCCAAAAGCGTAGCCGTAGCCTAAGGCATCATTTTTTTTCACTTTTGGCTACACTTTTCAAGTGTACCTGAATGGGTGTTTTTCTTGTAGTGATTGTTAGACACCTTATTTTTATTTTTAGGTCTGCAGCGCCTTGCTTTCGCCTTTTGTTTTGCTAGTCTTCTTTTTTGAGCAATCTCTTCATTTTGAGCTTAGAGGATACCCATGATATCATCTTCTTCAACACTGCACAGGACTCCACTGCTATTTCCCATGCCCTCTTATTTTCTAGCATTTGCTCTTCCAATGTTGCACTCTGATTGTCACAGAAAGCCCCATCATTTTCATCTCCGGCTTTTCCTTTTTGAGTATCTCCAACTCCATCCCTCCTTGCACCATCATTGTCCAACATACCTTCGATTCAGCACGTCCATACAGCATCAAAGACCTTTAATTCATTAATTGCCCAGTTTCGATCTTCAGCTTCGCTTATGGTATTGTTCTTTCCATTTGAATCGTTATCCCCGTCGACATCCCCAAAGTTTCCTTCATCACTAAGATCCCCACTTCCACCATTTTCACCACCAACATCACCATCACCTTTATCCATCCCAAGTCCGATGTTTTTAGTCCCTACAAACCCTTTGAAACTTTCATCCTCCAACTCCACCAGAATCGCCGCTCCGTTGACATTCCCAACCACCATCCCGTCCCCCTACCCAGCATTCATCATCGGCTCCAACGCAGCACCACCATTAGCCACTACCACACAGTTATTGAAACCATGACTCCCACGGTTCAGCCCCAGATGGCCATGCTCGTGTGTCCTGGGACCAATTAGCGCCCCCTTCCCCAACAAACCTTCGTCCCATTGATGTACTATGGCTCAGCGTTAGGGTATTGAGCACCACGAGGTCTGGTTTCACAAGACCCGTACCGGCACCTAATTCGCCCGCTCCAACGCCCCTCAAGGTTGATCCTGATGGTAGAAATAGGCCCATTTGCAATGTGTGGCCCATATTAGGATGACTAGCATTCATGAGCCCTCTTTTCTTAATGCTAATGTTCATTTTTCACCCCCTTGTGGCATCCCCTAATCCCACATTTCAATTTGCCAAAAGCCCATGACACAGTTTCATCAGAATCTTCTCTATTTCTTATAATGGCTTCTCCCACAAAATTAGCACTTTCTTCATTAACATCATTATTTGATTTGTAGGTTACCAAATTAAGAGGATTCTGTTTTAAATTTTCATTAACTCACTCGTTCAAAATATCTTCTGAAATTACCATTTTGTCCTTATCTTCTTCACCACCTCGAGTCACTATCATCATCAGTTTTGCCGCCTAGTCTACACAATCCGGTAGATTTGTTCGCCCCACCGATATGACAGCCACCTTTAAACACTTCCCTGCGGTACTTGTCCATTGCTGTTCACAGCTTGTGTCCTCATTAGCCTTTTTATCCAACTTACAATCTATTCCATATGTTTCGCACCCCACCTCTTTCACCAAAACATCAAACTCGCTAATGCTTATTGTAATATGAATCCATTCGTTGATCACGTCCATAACACAGGTATCAGTTTGCACTCGTCCAACACTGAAGTAATTGCACGATTCCGTCATCGTATCACATCCAACTACTTCACCCCATTGACCTCCTATGGTTTTAAACGTTTCAACGGACCAATAGTAGTGTTTTGATCGTCTGACTTTCTCTGAGTTATCTTCAATTCATTCGTACTCGACATTCTCCTGTATTTCGCTTCCTCCACGAAAATCACTTTACCTCTTAGCCTCATCTTATTCATATCCCTTATAGCCTTCAAAACCCCTCCTTTTGTGGTGTAACATATGAACGCAAAAATGTATATTATCACTTTTTTGTTTTTGTGATAAAGATATATCATTTATACGTCCCGTCCAGTTGAACAATTGAAACAACTCTCTCTTCAATATATCTTTAGAAAAGTTATCCATAAAGATTGAGAAAGACTCATTCTCAAGTATTTGATACTCTTCTCAATTCCAAACTCTTGGATTTTTGTCTTGTTTCCTATGTCTACCCCTCCCAGTGTTTCCGCTCACGCTCTCTCACCTACTCTCTCTCTCTGTCTTATTATTATTATTATTAGTTGCCAAAAGACATAATTATTGGATTTAATAATACCCACTTGTGTTTATCACATAGATGACATTATTTGACTCTCATGAGGTTGTTTCCAAAATAGAGAGAAAACTTTTCTTGTGTTTTATCTTTTAGGTTCTTGGAATATATATAGAAAATTTTGTGTGGCAACTGCCAAAATGTGGGAGTCAGAAGGCTTTGATTCCTGCCATCCCAATTCCTACAATCCCACCCCACCCTCTCCTTTTTTTTTTTGTATGTTTGTGGGTATGTGTGAGTTCGATAATGGAGCCCAAAAGAAAAGAAATCCAACTAGTAGTATACACATAACACAAAAAGAGACCAAATATAGTTGGGTCATGTCTAAAAGAATAACCTTAACCAAGTTGGGTTGGTCTAGTGGTTAGCTCACTAGTCCGCTTAAGCAAGTGTCGGGGGTTCGAATCCCGCCTTGTGCATGCAGCAACCCATTGGCCAGCGGCAAACCCTTAAATGGAGCTCAGTACCGCGACGGATTAGTCCTTGACCTGCCGGGTTAGGGGATACCGTGGGAAACCAAAAAAAAAAGAATAACCTTAACACAAGTTAATATCAATGACAAAAAACTCACACACAAAAATACCTTTTACCCCAAAAAAAAAAAACCGTTATCAATACCCATACTCGATATTCTAATTTAAAAAGGACTCTAATTAAAATACTAATCATCTATTGCACCAAGTAGGATCGAGTCTTCAAGTCCCGTACCATATTTGCCAAAGATCTTCTAGCAGATCCACTGCTACCAGATTCGATTATGTACAACTACCTCCTCAAGTCTGAGAAATTCTTCTGTGGCCAGTAAAATAAAAATTTCTACTCTAATTGCGCATTGACCCCAAATAAAAAAAGTGGAGATGGGTAAGGCCCATAAAGGGAATTGGGCCGTGGGAAGGGGAGGTTGAGGTAGTGAGTGTTGGTTAGGGCAGTTTGGAGAAGGTGGGAGATATATAAGGGGGAGAAGACACAGTAAAGAGGTTAGGGCGTAATAGAAAATACAAGCCGTAGAAGAGGGCTCTCGCTGGCGCTTCGTGTTGGTGCGGTGTGGGGGAGAAGCAAACACTCTATCCATCCTTTACGACCAAGGATTCCCGGTAACCCTAACTCTTTCTATCTCTCAGATCGATTCCTTTTTCCACTCATGTTCTAGAACCTTCTTTTAACTCAGCATGTGATTTTCATTATATTTTTATTTTTGGTGTTGGTGTGTGGCATTGTAACGAATAGATGGATCGGTATCAGAAGGTGGAGAAGCCAAGGGCAGAAACGCCAATCGATGAAAACGAGATCCGTATCACAAGTCAGGGCAGGATGCGCAACTACATTACTTATGCCATGACCTTGCTTCAGGCACCTTTCTATTTATTCTTTCATTACCACAACTTACCCTGCCTTCTCAATTTTACGTGCTTGCTTTGTTCTATTCCTTGTATAAAATTAGAATTTTCTTCATATGAACTGCTGAATTGACACAACAAAAGAATCCTGCTTCGCTGCTACAACGCTTAACTAAGTCCTCTTTGGCAATAGCTTTGTTTTGTGACATACTTCTTTTTTAATTTTCAGAACCTGTTTTGGGAACACATTATATTGTAAGCATTTTTTAACCTAAATTAAATTTATGCACACCTATTAATTACGTGTGCAATTCAGGATATTTATACCATACTGCACGGGATATAGATGAAATACATGAAAGGGGTACAATATATTTTACAAACTATACATGTGAATAGTATAACATATTAAAAAAACATAATTGTTGAACAAAAAAATCAGAGACAATGATTCAAATGTTACCATGAGTTATTATTAACATTAAAAAAACACTTATGTGTTTGAATATTATGGAACTCCCCATTTATATTGGTATAGAAAAAACAAAAATAGAAGTGTCAAAACAAAATGAAAGTAAAAACTTGGGAAATTTATCTGGATGAATTTGACATGTTATGTATCCAGTGCTGTTGTGAGGACCATTTTGATCAGTTTTTTTTCTCAGATTATATTGTTTGCTTCTTCACAGGAAAAGGGTTCCAATGAAATTGTCTTCAAAGCAATGGGTAGAGCTATCAACAAAACTGTGACAATTGTGGAGTTGATCAAGGTTTGTTCCTTTTGTAATTGGCTGAGCTGGGCTATGTAATCTTCATACATGATATTTTGTTTTGTTCTGATGAGTCGTCCTCTATGTTTTCTTTTATTTATTTATTTTGGGTTTGCTTCTGTGGTTGGGGGTGATCAAATAATGCAGAGGAGAATTGTGGGTCTCCACCAGAATACACAAATTGGATCCACTGACATTACTGATACTTGGGAGCCCCTAGAGGAAGGCCTCCTTCCGTAAGTGCAGTTTCTGGATAGTATTTTAAACCTGAATGATTAAAGTGTTCAGCATTTCATTCAGGTTGTACTTTTTTTTCCACATATTTTATTTGATTATTTGATGTTGTCCATCATGCAGTTTGGAGACAACAAGACATGTATCAATGATAACAATAACCCTTTCTAAGAAGGAAATCAATACATCATCTGTGGGGTAAGTTGCCTTTTCCCACTTGCATTGTCATTAAGCAAAAAATTTTTACGTGCAAGAGGTGGTTGTGGTGGATGTGTACAAGACAACATCTTGGAAGTTCCTTGCTTTGACTATGGCTGGTCATGTACTTGGGTTTCATCAGCATGCAGAGGGCTTTTGGCACTTAACACAACTTATTATATTACTATTTTAATTGCCCTAAAAATAAGTTGCTTTATGCTTTTTCTCTTGGTTGTTAATAAGTTAGAGAATGTGTACTGATTATCTGCACTTCCTTAGCTGTTTCCAAGATTTCATGTATTGAAAGAGTTTTATTGTTATAAACTGTGAGTATTTGATATGATCTTTAATTTGTTTTGCCATTTTAGGTATCAGCCTCCATTACCAGCTGACCAGGTGAAGGCATCTGCTGATTTTGATTATGAAGGAGGTAGGTTCATATAACAATTGGTGTTTTGGAAAATGAATGTCTCTTTCTCCATCCATATAACCTTTGTGTTATGCAGAGAGTTCACCAAATGGCCGAATTCGAGGTCGTGGGGGCCGAGGAAGAGGAAGGGCCAGAGGTATGTATCCTGTTCTTGCATTCATTTTTATATTCAATGTCATGTTTATAATTAGAGGTTTATAGGTTTTGATATCTCTTGGATAAATCAATTGTAAATTGTAATGACCGAGCCCTTTAACTTAGTCCATTATATTTTCCTCATCTCAGTTTTGCATTTTCAATCTAAAGTTAATGCCTTGGATGTTATGTAAACATTTGAGAAAGTGGTGACAATATGGCATAGGGTATAGAGTTTTCAAGTACACATGAGTGCAACTTGATAATCGAGTTTTATGTGTTTCAATAACCTTTCATGTAACTTGTCCACAACCAGTTAATCACATTAAACGTTAGGGAAACTTGTCTGAATTTTTCTTTTAAAAAATATTTTGTTTGCAAGTTATGTGAACCGACCAGGTTAACAGAATGTTGATTCTATGGACATATTTGATATGGCTGTTGTGTTCTTTTCAGGTAATGGTTTTATTTCAGCTGATTATGAGGATGGAGGCTGGGATCGCAACATGGGAAATCCCAGGGGGGGAAGGGGCAGAGGAAGAGGAAGAGGACGTGGTTTCCGTGGTCGTGGAAGGGGAGGATACAATGGACCTCAGCTTGATATGCAGCAAGATGGTGGATACAACCAAGATGTACCTCCCCAAGGACGTGGTACTTAATCCCTATTGTTTCTTTTATTTTTATTTTTATTTTTTTCCCTTTATATTCTAAAATTATCAAGTTCATTGTTCTATGTATAAGATATCATCTATAATCTTCTTTCACATTCATCATTTAACTTTTTTATCCAAGGGTACACTGCAAGATACCCTCTTATACAGTGCCTTTTTTGTATAGACATGAGGAGATATAGCATTATATTATCCTGCAATGGTGGTTATTTTGATTTATAAGAGTTTCATGAAATACTTGATATGATATATTAGTATATTACATTTAAATCTTGCTACATGCTGCATTTGTCAAACTTGTGGTTATCATTCATCAGGATGTGGTGGTATGTGGACTATGTTCATCGCTGTATGAACTGAAGTTGTGTACTTATTATTGATTCCAGGATGAAAATCTAAATACTATTAAGAAAAGAGTACTTACCTAACCATGCGAAGTTTAGTTATGGAAATTTCTTTGTTGTAACTTGTTTGACGAATTCATGTTTTATGATTTAACAAGCTATGATGGATAAAATGAAATATGAATATGAGATAACAGACAATAAGCTGCTTGAAACTTCTTTATGATTATCTGATTAAATTTTATTGTAGGTCGTGGCCGTGGCAGGGGTGGTTATCGTGGAAGGGGTCGTGGCTTTAGATCCAATGGGCCAATCCAGGCAGCTGCTTGAGGCAGCCGATTGGCCACCTTCAGTGCACCGTTCATGATTTGATTGGAAGAATACCTTGTCCAATGTTATGTTTTGATTTTAACTTATTTCTTCAATTTTCCCCATTTCCCCTTTCTTTTTCTTTGGGGCCCAACGTACTTTAGGGCATTTTCTTACAGTTTCAGTAGACTTAGTTGGAGGCTGTTGCTTTATGAAGCAGCCTTCATGTTTTAGACCTAGGTTTAGATGCTTGAAAAGTTGTACCTCTGTTAAGGCCCTGAATCTCATTCTTTAATTTATATTTGCTAGAGATGTGTTTAAACTAAACTCTATTTTTGTTTATCTTACGCTGCAGTAGAGTGCATGATTTAGTCTTATCTGTAATGATAAAGTTTTCCCTTTGCAGAGGTGGTTAACGTGGCAGCTAGATATGTATGTCATAGACTCATAGTGATATGCAATTGTATATTGTGTCTACTGTTTATTAATATGCTATAGGTGATATTACATGACTAGATATTTCCTTAGAAACTTGCTCTACAGATGAGGCCTTGGGTGGCTTTGAATTATAGGATTGGAGCACTCTGTTTTCCAGCTGACACCAGGGAAATGAAAGTGCGGTGAAAGAGTGGAGAGGCAACAGCCAGTGCAATTTGAGCAAAATCAGTAACGCACATGTTGGAGGAACGTCAACATTTGTTTTCTTTTCTCTTCATAATTTCGTTCTTTATCACTCGAATTTGTACTTCTGCGTGTATTTATATTTTTATTGAACTCCCATCATTTTACCACATTTTAATGTGATGCCTTATATTTTTTATATCATGTAATGTCAGCTACTTATATAGAACATGGTTGTTGAGCCTCCGTATAATGTTTTTCTTTCAGAATCACATTATTTTTCTCACCGTTTTAGGCACCCTTTTATTGATATAATTATGAATATTTGCTCCCGACAATATCGACCCTTTTCTCTTGAAGTGATATCTACACCTACAAAATGGATAAAAAAATTTAATGTTTGTGAATATTCAAGTTGTGTAAAATGATACAATATAGATTATAGAAGGGTATTTATAAGTGTTAAGAGAATTGAAATAATAAAGACGTAATATCGTATAATAACTATTCAGATATGTTAAATAATGCTAAATTAATCTAATTGATGCTAATTATACTCTAACATTTCTTTTCAAACTCAAGTGACAATTTGGGTTTGAAACTTACTTGAAACAACTAAATAAAAAAATGCATAAACTGATAGAACGGATGCGGATGGAACTGTCTGAAGAATGCGCAAATAGAATTATTGGAAAGAAGCGCAGACAAAATTGGCAAACTGCTGAAAAGTGACAATAAGTAAGTAGTGGATGAGCTAATCGGTGAGGTCAGAAAAGCATCAAAGCATTAACAAAAGAAAAGGAAAAAAATGGCTAATCGGTGAGATCAGAAAAACATCAAAGCATTAACAAAAGAAAAGGAAAAAAAATGACACGGCAGAAAAGTATGGTAATTTTACTAGAAGAAAATCAACTTACTCTCATCAAAGAGGATTACATGACTTTGATACCATGTTAGAAAGGAGAGAGGGAACAATAGAAAAAATGTTTGTGAGTATTCAAGTTGTATAGAATAATACAATATAGAAGAATATTTATAGGTGCTAAGAGAATAATGCTATAATAAAGACGTAATATCCTATAATAAATATCTAGATATGTTAAATAATGCTAAATTAATCTAATTGATGCTAATTAGACTCTAACAATAATCATGTAATAAAATTAAATTAAAATTACCCCTAAGTAAAGATCAGAAGTTTACTAATTGAGAAACAATACGACGCGTCTCTATTACTTCTGTACCGTGAATATTTCTGTTTTACTTGACTAGTCATTTTTCAGCTGTCGGTTATTTGAATAACAAATACTTTGAATATAAGGTGAAAGGTCCCCCCCCCCCCCCCCCCTTTCCTTTTTTCTCTTCCCTCAAACGAAATGAATATGATGACGTTTATTATATAACCATTGCTTTTTTTTTTTTTTTTAAAAATTAGGCTTACTTTGGAAATGAAGTATTTGAGATATTGTTGAAACAAAAGCTTTATGCAGTGATGAATCATATAAGTCCTTAGAACGATAGTAATGTATAATTTTATTTTATTTTTTTGGACATACACACTCACCCACACTATACCGATCCTGGGTACAACTTGATGAGAGGCATACAAATTCTCCATCTGTGCCAAGCCTCAGCTGCATAATTAAAACTGTTAAGAATCCTGAGAAGGAGCATACGAACTACGGAGAAAGAAAGTAAATTATGCGGAATGACACATAGAAGATTTTTCTAGTTTCAAGTTTCAACAAGCGTAAGTTTTAATTTAATAAATATATAAAATTGAGTTCTGACTTCACGAGAAGTATAGACGCGTTTTAGTTATTAGTATTACAACTTGCATGTACATAACTAAGGTCCGTTTTTATTTAATCTGTAAATAGTATTTCTAACACATACCTACCATAAGTGTAAAAATTAAAAAAAAAAAATCTGTGATATAGAATCTTGTTAGCAGTCATTTCATGTTTGTTGTAGGTCCCATGATGAGCTTGCTATGAGCTTTGAGGACGCTTGACGGTGCTGCCAATAGGGCTCGTAGCATGCATAGGCTTGAGTATATTATTATTTAATAAACGGTGATAAACTAAATGAATGTCAAATATATATCCTCCATGTGTTTTCAGAATGAATCAACGGTGATTATTATATATTTTGCTTTTGCTAAAAGACAATTGACAATCTATATAGCCAAAAAATGTGACATGTGCATGTAACTGAATTAAAACGACACTAGCAAGCATTTGCATGTGACACATTATGTTTATGATCTAAGACCATTTGTTCTGTCATTTTATCCACAAATAGCACACAATATGTGAACGATTGAAAAATATATTTACACTGTTAAACAAATAAATATATTAGAAGAAGCAAATGGGGGTGTGGGGTTTTGATCCATTCACGGCTCTAATGTTGGGATGTGCATGTGAGGTGCCAAGGGAAGAGAACGTGAGAATTATTGAATGATGTTCAGAACCTCTGAGGCTTTTACAGATTATTAAATTAGATTAAAAAATGTTCCATGAGTTCTCTACTACTGCAGGGCTCACATGTGCAAGGGTAATCCTTGGTGAGTTTGGTCCCTTATTTAAGGACAATTCTTTTCTGCTTGGAAATGGCACTAAGGGGTGGTGGGAGAAGGATAACAATGGCAAAATTTATTCTTGTTTTGGCCACCTTCATTGGATTATGCAGTTTCACATATGCTTTCTCAGCTTCAAGTTGGACCAATGCCCATGCCACCTTCTATGGGGGTAGTGATGCCTCAGGAACTATGGGTAAGCAACGTATATACATAGCTTTTTCTAATAAGAGGGTGATATTAATGATGCATGAATGCAGGAGGAGCATGTGGGTATGGGAATCTGTATGCAACTGGGTATGGGACGAGAACTGCGGCTTTGAGCACAGCCTTGTTCAATGATGGAGCCTCATGCGGAGAATGCTACAAGATCATCTGTGATTACAAAGCAGACTCAAGATGGTGCATCAAAGGAAGATCAGTCACCATAACCGCCACAAACTTTTGCCCTCCTAACTTTGATCTTCCCAATAACAATGGAGGGTGGTGCAACCCACCTCTGAAGCACTTTGATATGGCTCAACCAGCATGGGAAAAGATTGGCATCTACAGAGGAGGCATCGTCCCCGTCCTGTTCCAAAGGTATCCACACTTTGTAATTTGATTAATGAGGATATATATGGATGCATGATGTATGATCCTAATTAAGATATGATGGTGCAGGGTGCCATGCAAGAAGCATGGAGGGGTTAGATTCAGCATAAATGGGAGAGACTACTTTGAGTTAGTGTTGATAAGCAATGTGGGAGGTGCTGGATCCATCCAATCAGTGTCCATAAAGGGATCAAAAAGTGGGTGGATGGCTATGTCAAGAAACTGGGGTGCTAACTGGCAATCCAATGCATATTTGAATGGCCAATCTTTGTCATTCAGGGTCACTACTACTGATGGAGAAACTAAGCTTTTCAATGACATTGTTCCATCTAACTGGGGATTTGGCCAAACTTTCTCTAGCCCTGTTCAGTTCTCATAAGAATCTTCACATTTATTTTTACCATAACCAGAGCGGCTGAGGCGTGCTTAATTATTTTATTGGAGCAGCCCGCCATCTTCTTCTTCTTAATTTGGTGGATTATTGTTTCCAATAAGCATGCATATTGATGTAATTTCAACTTGTTTAAATTTATACCATAAATTGTTCTAATATGAATCAATACTCTTTCTTTGTACCTCTGTTGGGGCATGTTCATTTTTCACTCTTGTCTATCATTATTTAAATGGTTTTTTTTCCTTTGAACATCTTTCTAGTATTTCAATAAATGAAGTTAAGAATAATGATGATTAGAAGAGTTTCCACCAATGGTGCATCGATGAAAATTCCAATGATGCAGATCGATGCTGTAAAGAATCTATGTCATTTACATATGAAAATGATTATGATTGAGAGTCACGACATGATGTGCTGGCCTGTCACAATCACTCTCACACTCACACATTCATATAAATATGAGATTTTCATTTCATGGTATAACCTATTTGAAACTCTTGATAAGTTGTCCCAATTGCCTATACATAAATCTCAAAACTCATAATAATGTAATTTACACATCAAATTTAACTCTTGATAACGCTGAGATATTTCATATGCATATGCTTCATCATTAGATTTAGATGTGAAAAATGAATAACATTCCTTAACTAATTAATTTTAGAATGCTATTGATTGAAGTCAATATTAAACCATCCCACATCCAATTCCAACCAATGACCTCTTTTAGTAATATCTTTACTTGTAGGGGAATCGATGACAAACAAGTAATGTCAAGAATATGTAATTAATTTTTCACCACAAATAAATGATTAATAAAGAAAACAAATGAAAGCAATTAGACAACTACTGTATAAGAAGAAGTCAAGAAGCATATATATATCTTTTGTACAAACTAACTAACCTGCGTGGGTTCAAAAACTAAATTAAAGTACGCACTACGCACGTACCAAATGCATCTATTGTTTTATTCAACAACAGAAGATGCTTTGATAACACTGCTCCACTAACTGCTTCATATTCCCTTAACAACTCCATCTTCATTGCCTTCCCTATAAATGAATAAGCATTCCCCCCATTGTTCCTCAAAACTAAGGTTGAATTCTCTGATTAGGAATATCAAATATGGCAACAGTAATTGCCTTAGTGGTGATGACCATAATGGTGTCCTTCACTTTTGTAGCAAGTGCACTAAGTGTGGATTACTATGAACACACATGTCCTCAGGTAGAGTCCATTGTTTCGGGTGCTGTGTATAAAGCAGCCATGAATGATATAACTGTCCCGGCTGCTCTACTTCGGATGCATTTTCATGATTGCTTCATAAGGGTATGCAACTTTTATTCCTTGTGCATATAATAGGCCTTGTTCTTCTAAGTTCCAACATTGTTACAATGTTGCTTTTCCTTGTTAAAGGGGTGTGATGGGTCTGTTCTACTGGAATCAAAAGGAAATAATAAAGCAGAAAAGGATGGACCACCCAACATCTCATTGCATGCATTCTATGTCATTGATAACGCCAAGAAAGCAATTGAAGCCGTATGTCCCGGAGTCGTATCTTGTGCTGATATTTTGGCTCTGGCCGCAAGGGATGCTGTTCATCTGGTCTGATTTCCACTCTCTAACAAGTAACAATATAATTATATTCACAATTGTTGACTTGAATTGACTTTGTATTTTTTAGTCTGGAGGACCCTATTGGGAAGTGCCTAAAGGAAGAAAAGATGGAAGGATATCAAAGGCCATTGAAACAAGACAGTTGCCAGCTCCAACCTTCAATATATCCCAATTACAACAAAGCTTCTCTCAGAGAGGCCTTTCCTTGGAAGATCTTGTAGCCCTCTCAGGTGGCCACACTCTGGGTTTTGCTCACTGCTCCTCTTTCCAAAACAGGATTCACAACTTCAGCCCCAACAAAGACATTGACCCTTCCTTGAACCCATCATTTGCCACCAACCTCAGAACCATATGTCCCTTTCACAACAAGGCAAACAATGCAGGTTCCCCATTGGACTCAACCAACACCGTCTTTGACAATGCTTATTACAAGCTCATCCTCCAAGGCAAGACTGTTTTCTCTTCCGATCAAGCACTTCTCACTCACCCCAAAACCAAATCCTTGGTTTCAAAGTTTGCTAATGCCAAAAAGGACTTTGAACACGCATTCGTCAAGTCCATGATCAAAATGAGCAGCATCACCGGTGCTGGACAAGAAATCAGGCTCCATTGTAAACACGTTAGATGATCCTGTATTTGTATGTCTTATGGTTTCTTAAGAAATTGAAGACACGAGGGAGACACAATAATTGCTATAGCTTTTCATAATGAAGGTTTGGTTCTTGATTCTGACTTGTGAATATTGTTAAAACAATAATCATAGTGCTTAAGCTGTTCGAGATTATATTTGTTTAGTTTTGTTGTTCTTAAATCGATAAACCGGGCTGTTGTGGAATGTGGAGTGTTATTTCTCCATGATCCAAATACGCCTGTATATATTGGCTTGTAACATTTCTCCATTATCATCTTCACATATTGAGAAGTTGAGCGGCCAATCAAGGTTAATTAAATGTTGAAGTTTAAAAGTTAATGTACATTAGTAAAATGTTCAAAATTATGAATCACACAATATATTTGATAAAGAACCTTGCTTATTATATGATTCTGTTCTATCAGGCGAGTTCATTTGAAGACACCTATTCTTTAAACTATCTAACAGTTCACAATGTCTTCATTGGAGTAACCACCTTAGAATTAAGGGGTACACAAATTTCTCCATACATATCCTAACATTTGGAGTTACTCTCGATGTGAAACTAGCCAGGATATTTCTTAACAACTATTTCTATCACATGAAGATGGATAACAAGAATATGCCACAACCATTAAACAACTATTTTGAAACTCTGAAATATTTAAGAAGCTCATGCAGCAGTGGCACTCGAGTTTCGATCGCTAGATTTGTTTTTGCGGCCCCAAACAGGATTGGACACAATAAGCTGATGCGGCACAAGCCGTTTCTCACGCTTCGTGAGCTTGCGGAAATTGTGAACCTTCAACCTCGCAATCTTCGCCTCTTCTTCAGCGGTTATTTCTCTTACTACAACTGTTAGCCTGCATTCCGGTTTGACTTTGATGCCGGCTCTTCCTTTGGAATGGTAAGAAACTTTCTTCCGGAATAATCCTTTTCCAACAAACGCTTCGGCTGCAAGAAATATGAAACAGCATCAGCACGGATTTAAACAAAGTGGCTAAACAAATTAAGTTACACAATTGCAAAATTTGAAGCGTTACCAACAATGAGGCGCTCTGCATCCAATCCATGATTATTTACGGCATTTCCTTGGGCTTGAGTAATACCCTGCAGTGCTTATAACTTTAAAACATAAGTTTCCAATTCTGCAATTCCCAGCACAGATCATGGAAAAGGAGGAACAATCCCATAGAATTAGATAATGGTAATATTAAGGGGAAGAAGTGATGAAATTTTGGGAGCTGAAATATATGTAGGAAACAAACTACAAGTGCAGTGCATAATAATAATAATAATAATAAAGGCAGCTCTGTAGACAAGCATCTCGTGTTAATGCAGGATCCTAGAAAGGCCGCACCAAAAGGGCGTAATGTAGGCAGCCTAACCTGATAATTACATAAGTAGCCAATTCCACGGCTTGAACCTGTGACCTTGAGGCCACACGGAAACAACTCAACAACAACAACAATAAGGCCCTTGAAATTGTGGACCGAAGTGGAGGAGAAAAAATTGAACAATCCAGAAAGCCAAAAGAATGTAGAAAATGATAGAGAAGGACATAAGGTAGCTAGAGAGAAAGCACAACAACATTGAAAGTATCTGAAGGTAAGAAAGAAGTTGATCTTTATGGTCTATTTTGTGAATGAATGAATCTGTGACTTTAGAGAGTTGCAGATATATTGCTAAGATACAAGGCTTAATGACCAACTACACCAACAGCTGAACTTGTTCTAAGTAAATACGAACTCTTGGTTAGAAACCAATGAGGACAGATAAATCAACAGCCTAGCCTTGATGCTGTATGGTGCTCTAGAAAAAGCAATTGAATACTCTTAGTTTTGTCTACACACAGAAATGAAAATACAATGTAATACCACTTATTACCTGATATACAGTTCTTGAAGCTCGCTTTACTGTCACTTGCAATTGCAGCAATGCATCTTTAACCAGCATACCACGAACCAAAGCAGCAACCAAGTTGACCTTCTTAGGACTCTGAGAAAGCACGTTGAAAAATAAGGTAATCAGTCATATATGCTAACTGGACCACAGAAAAACAGAAACCCAGAAATTATGATCATGTTTCCATAGCATTCAATCCAAGGGTGGCTTTTCATTGACCAGAAAATTATGCTGACTGAAGAAACACAGAAAGTTTCTCAAAAAGTAGGCAGAGGCACCATTTGACTTGGTGACCTGGTATTCTCTATGGGCACGTTCAGAGATGCTCAACCAATAGCTCAGGATGAAACAGATCATGTTATACTTTTCAGTTTTCAAACTATTGCTATGCTGCAGTCTGAACTAGCTAACATTGTATTTTAAGCAGTTACTTCAGAATGACCCATATTAACAGGGGAAAAAAATTATATCCATAAGCAATTCACGATATATTGGCAATTTGGCATTGACAAAATCACTGCAGCACCAAATGTTATGCTGTTAAAACTGAATTATCCATAATAATATAACAATAATTGTGAATGGCATGAAAGGCATTTCATAGTTAGTGCAAGCATTTGAGTTGAGTTGAATTTGTGTATCATATCGTCAAGCATGAAGTGCCCAATGGTTATAAGGCATTTCAAAAGTTCAGGAATCTTCGAAAATCTTACTTCAAGATAAAATGGAAATAATGATTATAAAGAATATTACATACAAAAACTGATAAATCGAGGTAGAAATGAATACAGTCAGCACAATGGCAGTGACTGAACCTTGTTAAGCAGGAACAATTTCCTTGTCTAAATCATAATAATTTTGTTAAAAGCACCTTTCAGGATGAAAGATTGATGTTTTAATAGGAGTTTCTCTCTGACGTTTTTAGACACAAGAAACCTGCGCTTCAATCATATTTATTGTTTTTTTTTCTCTCTTGTAAGAAGCATCTCTTAGTCCTCTCATTTTCTGTTAGACTACTTCATAATAGGGTTGTCTTAATAAAGGGGTTCCTTTGTTGTTGCTTTTGGAAGAAGTACCATTTTCAAAACAGAGTCAGAGGCAGAAGTAGAAATCATAGACATGCTTTTTATTAAAATGAAATGGAATTAAACTATTTGAATGATAAGTACTCTTTAGCATAAATTAAAGAAAACCAATGAAATCAAAAGATTTGTGTCATGTCCATAATGTAAATTGAGCAATTACTTAAGAAATACAAGATAACAGAATTACACAAGAGGAAAAAACAAACCTGCTTTATTTTTGACATTACTGCTTGAACTCTTTCTTTCTTAACAGGTGTCTGCTTCTGGTCTTGAGCTTCTTTGCTACCCAAAAAGGAAGTTAAGGCTAACGGGGAGGAAGTTGGTGTTTGTTCCAGATCTGATGACTTAGAAAGCAAACAGGTAGAACCCGAAATTCCCTAAAACAAAAGAACCGTGTAAACTCCAACTATCTGTCAATAGAGTTTAAGTAGAGAGCTTATAACGTGATATGATCAGTCACAATGTAAATCAAAACCTGGTATTGGAAAGAGTGATAAACAGGGCTACGACTTGAAATTGAGGGCAATAGTATTGTTCTTGCTGTCAACGTCGTCAGACCCTTACCTACAATGTACAGAAATAGGTTTTCTAAAGTATTTAATAAAACCTAAAAAAATAAGAGTAAAGCATGAGCAACTTCACATAGTTTGCAAGAAGGAAATAGTTAAAAACATAAATCACCAACCTTGGGGAGATGAGGTGGTAGCAGAGTGTGCAATTTGACGAAAAACTGGCAAGAAATGCCTTTGCCACTGGACCATGATTACAATGCACTCTTTCTGTAAAGTACAACCACAATATGAATAGGTTGTTTAAGGAAATTAAAAAACGAAGCAAATTTATCAAATGTCATACAAAGTTTAGGATCACAAGAACAATATTCAAATCAACTATTTTTTCCAAGGTTGCAAGAACCGGACCGGTCAATGAACCGGTAAGGCAACTGGTTCAATGGTCCGACCGGGGTTCAACCGGTTTAATAAATATTAAATAAAATTATTAAAAATTAATATATGTAATGCTTGATCACTATCTAGTTGTTCTATCTTCAAAAATAAAAATTTCTAATTAGCAACAACTACAATTGACAAACACAAATTTACACAGATTAAATACAGTTACAGCCAATGACTAAATATTGATTGTTAACAGATTTAGAGAAAATTTCTAATCACATCAAGAAGCCAACAATACATGCAGCACCAAAAGTTCAAAACAGAAAATTATCAATTACATAAGGCATCAAAAGTTCAGAAAACAAATTCAGAAGTCAGAATCTATACAATTAGACAATTAAATCAACAATTAACAATCAACAAAATTAATAAGTACCACAAAAAATTAACAGAATTATTTTAAAAGAGAAGGCGAGCTCGGCGATGACAACGTCGCGGTGGGGGCTGCGGTGGTCAAACCCGTCGCTGCGGTGGCAATCCGAAAGGGGATGGATCCAAGATGGGAAAAAATTCGAATTTTTGAATTGAGAAAAAAGGAAAAAGGTATTTTAAAAAGAATAGAAAAAGAGGATACCTGATAGGTAGAGCGAGAGGTGGAAGCACCGCAAAGAAGAGAGGAGAGGCTGAAGAGAGGAAAGGAGAGGCGACGGAAGAGGGGAAGTGAGCTCAGGCACAGAGGGGATCGAAGACAGAGGCTTGATGCACAAGAGAGAAAGGGATCGACGATGAAGACAGAGACACGATTTCAGGGTGGCCGACGACGACGAAGACAGAGGCGGCGACGCCAACAGCAGCTCCGAGCAGACCTGGCGACGCGAGGTGAAGGGATCCAGGAGGAGAGGATCGCGACGGCGGAGCTCGACGCTGGATGAGGAGAAGAGTTCGTCGGCGACGGCGGCGCTGGCCGTTGGCTGCTGCTGCTGGCTGGCTGGGAAAGAGAGAGGCTGCTAGGGTTCCGTCTTAGAGCAAATAAGACGTAGTGAAGTAGTTCTTTAAATTGTTGAAACCATTGAAGCCTTAGAGCAAATACAGAAGTAGTGAAGCAAATTCAGTCTGAATAAAAAGATTTTTTACATAAACTATTAAATATATAATTATTTATGTACTTTTGCCTAATAACTTAAATTTTAGAGATACGTAATTTAATAACAAATATTTTGAATATTTTTAGTTACTAACTCAAGGTTAATTCACTTAATTATAAATACATCATCAGAAAACTTAAAACTATTATATATATATATATATATATATATATATATATATATTCACTTGATATTTTATAACAATAATAACAGATAAATCAAATGAGAATCATGTCTACAGAAAAAATACTTGATATTTTACTTTGAACAAAAAAAATCAGTTACAAAAAATATCAAATAATTAGTTATTGACCGAATCAATTTGGTTTTTATTGAAAAATTGATTAAAAATTAATGGCTAATTCGATTTTCAAAACTTTGAGAATAATTCATATATGACAAAAACATTCCTAGAAATTGTATTCTTAGTAACGATATTGCTGGAAATAAAAATCAAGAAGGCATATTTACCTTTTTATCCCTCTTTATTTAAGCCATATTTATCATCTCAAACCATATTCAAGCCTCCATATTTGAGCATAGCCCCTGACTAATTCATCGGCAATGATAGTTATAACTTTATAAGGTACATTAATTGAAATAAGGAAGACATTGCTGAACCTGCTTTCTATAGTTGAAATAGGACTAACTACAATGTAAAGTATGTGAGATTAGCTAAAGCCTAATCAAATAAAGGCTCCTTGACAAGATCAACTTTCTCATGAAGAAATTTTAGCACATCCTCTCGTCCTTCCTTTATAAGCAATTGTCTTAACTTGACAAATGTTGAACCTGATGGTCGAGTTCCATTCTCTATCATCTCTTCCATCAAAACACAAGCTTTCATAGCATTTCCCTTTTGGCACAACCCATTGATGAGGACTGAATAAGTGTGCAAACTTGGGACAAACCGTTTTGACTTCATATACTTCCAAATTTCATAGCTATCTCTAGTTCATTTCTCTCAGAGAACATTTTTATCAACATTGTATAGGTATCTGCATCCGGTTCGCAAGACTTAACCATCCGGCGGAAGACCCTAAAAGCTCTGTCAGTCTCTCCCTGGCTTATCAAACCGCTTATGATAACATTGCAGGTCCTTGAATTAGGATCAACACCATTGGATTCCATCTCTTGCAAAACTCGATGAACATTTTTGAATTTGTTTGCTTTACAGAAAGCACCAATTAATGCATTATAAACCACAACATCTGGCTTGAGTCCCCTGCTTTCCATCTCTATGAATGTGTTGATAGCATCTTCAATCCGATTTTCCACCCCATATGTGTGGACCAGGACACTATGAATAAAAGATGTTGCGTTGCAATTGTTAGCATCCATTTCCTTTACTACCTCTTCAGCTTCATCAACTCTTCCGGCTTTGCAAAGAATGTCAACCATTATTCCATATGTGACAATATCCGGATCACATCCCATACAAACCATCTCTCTAAAACACTCTCTTGCTTTCGGAAGATTCGGAGCCCTTCCCCATCCATCAAGCAATATGTATGTCTTATGCTTTCTTAAGAAATTGAAGACACGAGGGAGACACAATAATTGCTATAGCTTTTCATAATGAAGGTTTGGTTCTTGATTCTGACTTGTGAATATTGTTAAAACAATAATCATAGTGCTTAATACAAGTTTGAGATTATATTTGTTTAGTTTGTTGTTCTTAAATCGATAAACCAGGCTGTTGTGGAATGTGGAGTGTTATTTCTCCATGATCCAAATACGCCTGTATATATTGGCTTGTAACATTTCTCGATTATCATCTTCACATATTGACAAGTTGAGCGGCCAATCAAGGTTAATTAATTAAATGTTGATTAAACTGTACAAGTTTAAAAGTTGATGTACATTAGTAAAATGTTTAAAATTATGAATCACACAATATATTTGATAAAGAACCTTGCTTATTATATATGATTCTGTTCTATCAGGTGAGTTCATTTATTCTTCAAACTTATTCATACATGATAAACGATAATAGCAATTGTAATAATGAGATCAGTGCAATACTGTGGTCTTCTAAGCCAGCTAGTAATCAGAGCCCACGAATTCATGTATACAACAAAAATTCACGCATCAGCAGATGGAAACTTGAACTTTTTACAGGAATTCGCTCATATCACTTCCAGCTGGATCAATGAGAAGGAAGAGGAACTATACATTGTGAAAAGACAGAACAGGACCTTACATAACCAAAGACTCCCCTTTAGTCACACATATATAGGGCCTACAAAAAATTATAATAGAGAATAACGAGATATCAGATAATATAATAGAGGAACCAATACTAAACATCTGAATGAATGTTTATAAATCCTGGGTAATTTCTTGGAGAAGGAGGCTCCTTGATCTGTTAATGGTGAGAAAGCAAAAGTAAATATGGTTCTCAAGCTCCTCCAACTGATCCAAAAAGCTTGATTGATTGTCATTCAAGTCCCTAAGAACCTGCCTAAGTATCTCAGACTTTCCATAGTTCCTGACACACACTTGTGCAATGACCCTCCTATGCTCCACCTCATCATGCAGCCTCATCACCATCCTACTCACTGTGTTCAACTCATTTATCACTATATATATCCCTTTTGCTGCCACATCTAGTTGCTCACACAGCCTCTCACAGTAACTTCTCCTAATTCTTCCATTCTTACTATTCTTCCTTTTGAATATTCTCTTTATCAACCAACCAAAAAATCCCCCTAGAATTCCTGGTGCAGCCACCAACCCCACAATGCTGTGAAAACAAAGCACCAATAATGCAACAACTATAGCACTGTGTGCTGTCACAAGACCAATCCCTGCCACCTTCTTGCATATGCTCTTCCATGTTAGTTTCCTCTGAATCTTCACTCTCTTTGATCTCAGCCTATGCAACAGCTCCATGAACCTGCAGTGCAGTTGGTTATGCTAAAGCAATCAGCAAAAGTGCAAAATCCATCCGAGAGATTTAATATGCATTAATGGATTAGTTAAGTGAAAAACACATATACATACTATACATATTGATTTTGTCAAATATCACATCTTGGCTCTAAATCATAATACATGAATTAAGTACTTTACAAGTGTTTTCAAGTACATAGACTGTATCTTCACTTAATCAAAACTTAATTAATTTGTGTTAGACTTTATAGGTATATGTACTGTACCTTTGATGAATGTCGTGGAATTGAATGGACAAAGGGTTGTTCTGCAATGCAAAAGAAGCAAGCTCTCTATAGATAACATCCTTTTGGATTTGTTGTTGTTGGTCTCCATTGTTGTTGCAGTCTTCATCAAGAACCATTTTGCTTATCTTAACAACCCTCTTTATTCTTCCATAAGAGAGTCTCATGGAGTGGAGCCCTTGGAGGATTTGGTCGCAACAATGGCAGGCTTCTAAGCTGGATTCAAAGTAGTTCACAAGGAGATGGTGAACTTTGGTGGTCTCAGCCATGCTTGTTATGTTCTCTTGCCTTGGATCAAGCAAGAACTCTGTGAGGTGCTTGCAGAATGGAAGGGTAGAAGAAGATGAATTATTTGTTGATGGAGAATTGTTATTTGAAGACAATAGTGGTGATCTTCTTATTGTTCTCCCAAGTTGGCCTTGTGCTTTGTTGCATATTTCTATGTATGACTTAGTTCTAAATGCTTCTAAGTATTCTTCATTCACGTTTGCCTTCACACACAAGCTCTCTTGCCCATCACATTCTTTCTCTGATCTACCTGCTTTATACAATTATTATCAGATGAAAGAAGATTAAATTTAAGAATACAATAGAAGAGTTGTTGCATGCAGATGTTATATGTTATGATGATTGATGATTGATTCTGATTACCGGGCGTTGTTCTTGTTAACGTTGGAGTAGGACAACAAAGGGACCAAGTGTGTGTCATCATGGCAAGCGCATCTGAAGCGGAAGAATGAAATCTTGGAAGTGAATATACAAATCTTGTCTATCTAATTAAGTGAATGAATGAAGGAACCATGAGACTAAAATAAAGAATATATATAGAGGGAGATATCTTGTGAGGTGGGGAGAGAGTTTAAGAGGGAAAAGAGAATCCAGTTGGCAGTAAGGAGTACCACAAAATAAATGTTTATGGTTAATGTAATGGCAATTGATGCCATGACTTGGTTCTCAAGTTAGCTAGCGTACCTCACACGTAGACTACACTTGCTCCTCTTACAAGCTCTTTTCAATTATATATCTTTTCCATCCTTTCTATTGGCTATTGCTTTGCAATTACAATTACACACTATTATCCCTAAGTTTCAATGTTTGCGGCCATTGCATGCATATCTATGCATGTGTCTTTGTTTAGAATATATATTTTTATTTAGTAATTGTATAATAATGTGTGGTCTAATGATTTTATTTGTATCTAGTAAAATTTAATAACAGAAATAAAAATGCTCAGCTCCCCAATTAACATCCCATGAATGAAGGGATAGGATAAGAGAAAAATTGTCTGTTAGCGCGATCGTTACATTGAGGCGTAAGAGGCTAACAGCAGATATTTAGTTAGTAACGAACGCGTTTGTGTGTAAGATAGATATATATATAGATAGATGATGATTGATGAAGATCACACATGTCGCTAAGGGAAGATATTAACGTGGGGTCCTATAATTGGACGTCCCTTCAATCGATATCTGTTAGCCACGTTGGGCTACTAATGATTACAAATGTTATTTGCCAATTTGAGCTGATGTTAAAGATTCTCCTTAATTAAGCCCGGACCATGAATTCGTGAAGTACGTTTGTGGTTACAAATCCATACTGATGTATCCATCTATATACTTGACGCAAATTAAAGCAATTAATTAGGGATTGTTGTTTATTCCCAACCATTCAATTCTACTTGATTATGTGATTGGAAAGTTCAAAAACATAATTAGGCACGGATCGGAAGTTGTTACTCGGTTGACCCCCCAACCCTAATAACGAGCTGAGTAGCTGACGAGTTGAGAAAATAGCTTATTATATATTGATAGGCTGATAGCAATGCATATTGTGTGCAAACAAGTGGTTCTTTGTATATTAATTAAGTATTATGAAATTATTAGAAGATCATAATATTTTGAGGAAAGACTATACTATTATGTTTTAATTGAACTTTGATTGGTTGCTTGCTTGCTATCTTCTATGTAAAAGGAGATGGGACCTTGGTAGTTGGTAGTAATGGGATCTTGGCTTCATTTCATCGGTAAAAGATCCTTTTAATACTGAATTGCAAATTATATATTTTAAATCACTAAAAAAAAATGTATTTTAGCCACAAAATTTTAGTGGCAATAATACAATGGCTACTAATTCTTTAATTTTACTCTAACATTAATACCTACTAATTGTCACTAAGGGTCCTTTGAGAAACTCTAGAAGTAATTTTTTTTTAATTTTTAACTTATAAAAAGTAGTAGTATTAATGTCTGGTACAATTTTTAAAGTTAAATTACAATTTTTTAAGAAGCTATTTAGGAATTTATAAAGAAGTTAAAAAAAATGACTTCTCTCATAATACTTCTACTTTTCATCACATTTCTATAAAATAAGCACTTTTATAGTTAAAAATTCAAACACAAAATAACTTATTTATAAGTTACTTTTAACAGAGTCATTTATTGTTTAAGTTATTTTATCAAAAAGAACTTAATTAAGTTGGTTACCCAAACTGGGCCTAAAACCTTTTAATGGCGAAGCATAAGACGGTTAATGTCTAATTGCCGATAAATGTATTACCGGCTATTTTTATTGCCGTTAAAAGTAAAATAAATGAACACTAAAAGTGATTTTTCTTGTAGTGAATAAAAAGATCTAAATACATGCTAGCTTAGCACTAGCTACCTCTTTTATTTATTTATTTATTTATTTTTGACGGGATTCTATTATTCTTAGCTACTTCAATCAATGACGTTGCTTATTTAACGATTAAAGCTATATCAAATAAATAAATAAATAAACAGGGTTAGTCATAATTTTAATTTTGCCATCAACCTTAAGTTTGGTCACTCTTCACGCCAAGCAAACCTTCGGGTTAGGACGCGCTCAATGATATTTAATTTTTCCAAACGAAAATATCTAATGATACAGGGAACCTATATATATAACTGAGTATAGTATACAGTGTGCTGATCAAATTTTCCCCATCTTATAAAAGCATACATATATAATAAAAATAGTGCAAAGCAAAATGAATATATTCATGGTACGAAACCAATATTGTTATGACTTGTTGAATAATTATGGAATTAATACTGAAACAAGCTAATTAAGGAAGAGTAAAAATAGCAGAAGCTAAGGTATCATATTAGTTATTAGAGGTGGCAGCACCGATGTCAATGACGAAACGGTAGCGGACATCATTGTTAGCAAGACGTTGAAGAGCTTCGTTGATTCTGTCTGGAGTGATTAATTCAATGTCACATGTGATGTTGTGCTTCCCACAAACGTCCAACATTTCCTGGGTTTCTTTTATTCCTCCTATGATCCCACCTTTGATTGATCTCTTCCCTGTATACATATTAATTGAATTTAATTTTAATGTGATTATTATTAGCAAGGAAAGGGCAATTAGAGAGATTGATTGATGTTACCAAAGATCAATGGAAATGCGGGCAATTGGAATGGCTTATCGGGTGCACCCACAATAAACAAAGTGCCATTAACTTTGAGCAATTCCAAAAGGGGCAAAAGAGAGTGCTCAGCTGAAACAGTGTCCAAAATGAAATCAAGGCTTCTCTTGGCACCCTGCATTTGCTTGGGGTTGGAACTCACTATGAAATGGTCGGCTCCCAAACGCTCCTTAGCCTCCACCTCTTTGGAAGGAGAAGTGCTTATGACAGTGACATGGTGTCCAAAGGCCTTGGCAAACTTGACAGCCACGTGTCCAAGACCACCCAAGCCCACAATGCCAATGCTTTTCCCTCGCGATTCAACCAAACCGTGGTCTTTCAAGGGACTGAACACCGTCACTCCAGCACACAGCAGTGGTGCCGTTGCGTCCATTGGCAGATTCTCCGGCACATGTACCACGTATCTTAACACAAATAATTAATGAAAAAGTATAGGTAAACAATGAAAATATTAAACAATGTAAACAATAAATATATCGGATGTTCATTTTACTAATGTACGGATGATTATTTTAATATTAAAATTTAAAAGGTTAATTTGGAGGTGTAATATATTTTTATTTGATTCGTAGTTGTTCATATTATTCAACAAAGTCATTGTCCCCTAACATTTTCCATAATTAAGTCATCTTCTCTTTCTTAATAATAACCAGCAATAGGATAATATATTTTTGAAAGAAAGCGTGGAACATGTGGAGTAATACCTGTAATCAGCGACCAGCATTTTTGAGTAGCCACCATAAGTGATGCTACCATCCCAGAAAACTCCATTGTAAGTGAACTCAAGTTTGTCGCAGTAGTTCTCCTGATCGGACTTGCAATACTCACATTCCAAGCATGTTGCTGCCAAACACCCCACTCCTACTCTGTCTCCTTCTTTGAATCCCTTCACTTCCCTCCCCACCTTGCTTACCACCCCAACGATCTCGTGCCCCGGAACAACCGGGTACCTTGTGATTCCCCATTCATTTTTCACGTAGTGAATGTCCGTGTGGCAAATCCCGCAGTACAAGATCTCTATGCTCACGTCATTAACACCGTTCTCTCTGCACAACAAACTAACTAATTAGCTACAAATCCAAATACATTCAAAGTATGTATTATATATGTATATACCTTCTTTTGAAAGTGTAGGGGGTTATGTTGCCAGAAGAATCATGAGCAGCCCATCCAGAAACTGTTTGTGTGTGATTGGGTGTGGTCTCAGCCATGATCCAAGAATGAATTCCTGATCTACTTGTTTCTACTGATGATGTGGTAGTTGGCCACACTGCTCCCACATTTATTTATAGACCAAAACTGTAGTACTAGATCTCATATCTTCCCAGAAATGCCCTTGATATTTTTGTTTCTCAATTAAGTACCACTCATTTTCAATTTAATACTAATAAAATAATAAGTGAATGAATCTTAAAAATAAAAAAATACTATTCCTCTTTTATTCCTAGTATTCTCTAACTAAATCTTTAATTTTTTCCTAACAAATATAATAATAAATAAAAAATAATTTAATTAATATATACTTTAAAAACACTTACTAAAATTACTAATTAAAAAAAGAAAAAGTATATAAAAATAAAAGCTAATCAGCCAAAAAAGTAAACAACTTAACTAATTTATAATTATATTTAATTAATTTTATTTATTTTTAATTTATAATATTTGATATTAACTACTTCTCACTCCCAAATTAAAATTTTGAATGATACGTTGGAGAAATAAGAATAGGAATCATGGAACTTTCAACAATCCCGATTCTTAGTATATAAAAAAATTCATAAAATATCTTAGCATGAAAAAAAAAACATTCTGATACTTAATAGAAGAAACATCTTAATGCCTAGTATAAATACTATCCACGTAGAGATTTTAAATTCATCCAGAGGCATTTGGCTAATTTTTAGCTGATATCCTCTTGATTTCCTAGCATTGTTATTAAAAAAATTTATAAAAAAAAAAATACATACAAAAGGGTAATCGCCATCACCAACCACCTTTGATGAGGATGTCTCCATTAAACTTCGTAGTTAGCATAATACTAATTGTTTTAGTCATATTGGCTATGTAAAGTTGAATGGTCTATTGAACTAAATAGTTGACCGGAAACTGCCCAGAAATTTTTGAACGGTGACTACTGACTAGTGTGACGAGGAAAGTGCAGTCCATACATGATAATGAGTTGACTTCTATAATTAAATCTTCTACACTTCTGCCGCTATTAATTGCACACATACATATGCTATTTGCTCTAAATCCTAAATTAACTAAAAAATAACAGTAATATATATATCAAATAAAAGTTAAAAGTTAAAACACACGATACGATTTTCTCAAAAAGAATACCCATCTAGTAGAGGTTTCAGTTCTTGACGATGTGAATATATAATTTTGTTTTCTTTTGTGCTTTTTTGGAATGAGCCTCTTTTAGAAAAGAAACATGTTAGACAAATTTTCGGTAGTTACTAGTTAGTGCGTGTTGCTGATTTTCATGGATGCATGTGGAGCTGTATTACTCGATAAACTTACGGTTGGTGGCGAGATACTGATTCCTATTACCTCAATGTTAATTATATAAACAATTCTAAACAAATAATTTTATTACACAACTATATATTACTTTATACATATATTTCATTTGAAAAAATAAATATTAATTTCAGATTATTATCAAATGTTAATTACAAATAAAACTCTTAAAATAAACATATACAATAATGTCATTAGATTTGTAATTTGTTTGATGAAATTGTATATATAGCACTTTGTTCAGATTATTAAGTCATAAACATTAAACATATATCATATACTACCTTCTCTTTACGTTTCTTATTCACTTTAACTAAATATACAATTATTAAAAAAACTTGAAATATAATTAAGAATCATTTTAAAATACTATATATATTTAAAGTGAAAAAAGAAAGTATTAATTTTCTGTAGTTCATATCTTCCATACCTATGATAAGGACATTTTGAAGGATCAAGCATATCATAATGCCAAATGAAATGCTCAATTGAAGACAATTATAAATACAAGAAATTTCCTTGAAGTGGCCAATAACTTTTCGGTTGTTAAACTTGGTCCCAGCTGCTGGGTCAAAGTTACGACAGAAATTAAGGGGTTAGATTAGTTTTGGTTTACATTATTTTTAGCCTTTTAATTATATTTATTTTAAGTGTAAAATTTGATGATGTATTTTTTGGCTATTTTTTTTTAGTAACAGAGAATGAGTATTTGTTATGTTCAATTATAGATTAGTAGTGTGTTTTTTATTAAGATTTTTTAAAAATTAAAATTGCAAATTAGAATCGAGTGTTCGATTTATGACAAAGTGAATTTAAATTCAGGGAGAAATAAAACTAAGCCTTGGCTTTGTGCATGGTAAATTTGTTTATTTTAAAAAGGAAACAAATTGGTGGTTAAATTTTGCAAAAAAATAAAATAAAATTTAAAAACCCAAATCTAATAATAGGTCCTGTGAAAAAATTTAAAAAAAATTTCAGAAAATCCAAATTTAAAGGTAGGCTTTATGAAAAAAAAATATTTAAAAAATTTAAAAAACTCAAATTTAAGGATCCAATTTGTGATTCTCTAAATCTGACTCTTCATTTGTTTGTCGTTATCTTTTACATCTAGAAATATCACACCCAATTCTAATATAAGTGGAAAATAACATTCCGTCTCTAATATGAAAATTAAACAGCAGTATTTTTTATTATTATATATTATTTACATTTTTTTTCAATTTTTATTTTATTTTTTTAAATTTCATTTTCAATTGGATACGGATGATCCAAATCGATCTAACTCGGATTTAACTTATTTGGATTCACTTACAAAAAATCTTAAATTTAAATCAATCCAAATCCAATAAAATTTAATCAATTTAATTTTCATTATTATCCAAATTCAAACCAAGTAACCAACCCACCCCGTGAATGTCCTACCTGCGTCAACCACTAAATGAGGCCCTTTAATTCCTGACTTCATGTTGTGTTGTTCTTTATTTTCATGACTGGACTCCAGCTCTCTAAATTTAATTTGGTACATCCATTATTGCACCATCTATTGGGGCCAGGAGTTGTTGTAAATCTAACTTTTATTTATTTATTTATTCTCCTCTTCTAATTTCAAGACGTGTGAAAATAGTTCTTCAGTTCCCACCATATTTATTCTAGTGTTGTAGAAGAAAAAAAGTGGATGTAAATTGAAAATTAAAAAAACAAGAATTTAACTAATTTGAATTAATGGAGCGAAATTTATTTATTTGCTTAAGTAAGTATTAGAGATTAACTTTTTAAATAAAAAGTAAAATACTATTATAATTTTTAATATATTTAAATTAAATCTTAATTTTGTCTCTAATTTTTAATATATTTGGGTTGCGTTTCCTTTTTAATTTTTATTTTTTAGTATTTTAGTTAAGATTAGAGGTGAGCACGGATAGCGGATATCCGATTACCCATTTGAATCCGAATCGAACCAATTAAATTGGTTCTGGAACCAATGGATAATCGGTTCTAATCCAAACCAAACCGATGATCTTTGTTAGTAATTGGTTCACATATCGATTCTAGAGATACGGAACCCGAACCAACTCGCAAACCCGATCATATATTAATTAAATAAAAAATAAAAAAATATATATGACTTTTTTATTAGACAAAAATTATCACTATTAATATACTTGGATTTTAATGAGTTTAGTTTTTAATGTATTTGGTATTTAACATGTTTGGATTATTTCTATTGATGTTACATGTTTATTGTACTTGTTGAATTTTTAAGATAAAAATTTAGTTTTTTTTTAATGAATTTCAAAGTCATTGAGTACCCAATTACTCGAACCGAACTAATCCGTTCTTAATCGGTTTGGTTTGGTTCGAATACATGTACAAAAAAATACAAATTCAAATTAAACTAAACCAATAACATTTTGATCGGTTCGATTCTAATTTTATCATAAATCCGAACCAACCGATCCGTGCTCACCCTAGACGGGCTTTCATTTGAGGCAATCTTGTTTTAGGCATTTCAACATGCCGTTGACGTCAAGACCAAAAGAAAAAAATGCTGTTGACGACTTGACGTTTTGAGGATTAGATGAGGCAGATAAAAAATATGGGCTTCAACACTGCATCAAGGAGCCCAACCATTCTTTAGTTCTTTCAATGAAATTCTATTCTATTTCATAAATAACAATCCAATTAATTAAAACTAAACCAAAAAAAAAGAAAACTAAACCAAAAAAAAAAAAACAATCCAATTAATTTTTTGGCACTCAAACTCAGTGAAACAAGTAACAACTACAAACAATCCCTAGACTGTATAGTGTTGTGGCAGATCCATAAACAATCTACAGAGGAGCCCAAATTCAATTAACTGTATTGCAAATTTGCAATCTAATCAATTGTCAAATAATATAAAATAAAATTTAACTATTTTATATTTTTATGTTACAATCTAAAATATCATTTTTATATGAATTTGTAATATTATAAAAATTTTATTATATAATAATTGATCTTAATAAATAAAAAATAATTTATATTTTTGTATATTTGTTAATTTTAAAATAAAAAATTATATTTATTCTTTAAAATATTATATATTAAAAATATTAATTTATTTATATACTAATGTATTTTATATTTATTAAAGTCTTTTTCTTTTATAGCGTCTTCAATTTTTATTTAATGAAATTTAAAGATTTATAAGAAGTGACATATTCAATGTGTATACAGTTATTGAGTTTATGTTATACATATCTCAAATATGCATACCTTTTTTGAGAAGAGGAATTATAATTTATGTCTTGCTTTTTATTTAAAGGAGAAAAGATAAACTTAAAACTAAAAGAGAATATGAACAAATCAAAATTAAAATTTTCAAGATATTCAATCCATCTAAATTTCGGATTATATTTCAACTTTCTGTACCTCATTTTTATCTGAGAGTTTATCTTTTTCTTTTTGGTTCTCCTTTCCAGGAGATAATTATGTGTTTATCTTTTATCTCATTGTTATTTGTAAGTTTATATTTGTTTTATGGTTTATCTTCTTATTTTTCTTATCTAATAATTTGTTTAATCTTGCCCATATTCCCAAAATCACCTGTGATCTTTCACAATTAAGAGCATTGATATGCACTTTTTCCAGCTATATAAATTGTCTGATAATAATAATAATAATAATTAATTTCTCGAACCTCATTATATTAAGCAATTAAATCTATAAATGTTAAAATATTAATTTTAATGTATTGATCATAAAAATATTTTATATAATTAATATAAACAATATTTATTTTTATGATATAAAATATTTTATATAATTGTATGTATGTATAAAATTATTATACACAAAAAGATATTAAAATTAAATTAAATTTTTAAATCTCAAATTACGTGAAAAAGGAGAAAAACGAAAACAATAAGTAGGTTTGATTGGGAATAGATCTTTTCAATTGTTAAAAAAAATTAAGAGTGTAAAGTGTGATTTTTAGTTATTTATTATTTTTTTTTTTCATATTTATTATTGATCACACTTATAAAATTAATGATAAAAGATTATATTTTACTCTTTTAATTGTAAAAAAAAATTGAGAGGATCGATTCCGGATTTGATTAGCTTATTAAGCATGACTAAAACTGGGGGGTGATAAATTAAACAGAGGGTACGGTGAGACATAAATAGGTTTTTGATAACACTAACACTTTGTTTGTTGTGTGTTGCTTGTGGTGGTGTTGTTGAGCCGCAAAGCAGAGCAAAACAAAACAAAGAAGGGGCAGAGAGAGAAAGAGAGAGATCGCAGGTTTTTTGTGCTGTGACTTGAGAAGACTGAAGAGAGATTGCAGTGTTTTTATTTTCATATTCTACCTTCTATCATAACCCCCAAAGTTCTTCGCCTAGACACAAACCTTGATTATTTTATTTTTATAATTTTTTTTCTTTTTTCCTTAGGTTTACTTTTTTTTCTGATTTATTATTTATTTGATCCTCTCGTTGGGTTCTTCTATTATACTGATCACAATCACAATCTCCGCACTTTCTTAGTTTCACTTTGTAAAAGAATAAAATAAAAAGAATACAGAAATTTGAGGAGAACTAGAAACCCTAATTGGCAATGGTTAACACAACGGAATCTTCCTCTAACCACCACTCCCCGCCGATGACGGCGGTGCCACCTGAATCCGACAGCCCCAAGTTCCCGCGAAAAAATCTCCCTTCTCCATGGGCTCAGGTTGTCCGCGGCGCCGAGCCTGAATCCACTGCCGGGACTCCCCAATCGCCGCCGCCACCGCCACCATCGTCTGCCTCCTCCTCCTCCTCCCTTGCTGCCAGCTTCGCGTCAGTCCCGGAGCAGCTGCCTTCTTCAGATTCCTCCTCCCCAAAGGCAGTAGCTGTCTCGCCGCCGGTGGACAACAGGAGTGTTGTGGCGGCTCCTCCCGATAGCTCCGATGGCGGTGAGGGCAATGCGGGTAGGTCTAAGAAACCCGCTTGGAACAAGCCTTCAAACGGCGTCGTATCTGAGGCCGGTCTTGTGATGGGAGGGTCATGGCCTGCTCTGTCTGAATCTACCAAAGGGACTCCCAAATTGGCGGCTGAACCATCTTCCAAGACTGCCTTAGATGCATCGCTCTCCACATCTCAGGTTTGATTCCAATCCATGCCCTGATTCTATTGAATGTTGATCATTGAAACCAAGAAGATTCCCTTTGATCTTTTCATGCTTCCCGTCTTAGATGCCAACTTAGATTTAGTTACTATGTGTGCGAAACAGCTGATAATAAAATCATACTGATATAAGAGAAGCAAACACAAAGCAGATATGGTGAATCCTACATGTGACTACATAGTTTAGAATATGGGTACAATTGAAAAGGGGAAAAATTTTAGTGTATGGATGATGTGGTCATAGGGTTTGTCATGTAAAGACAATTAAGATTGTTTCTTGTTTTATTAAGTGTTATGCCATTCTCTGGTAAGTATAAGTATATTTCTCATAAACAAGGGGTTTATATGTATTTACACGCTAAGAATGGTAGCTACTAAGTATTATATGCTTGTGTGACCTTGCTATTGTTCTGTAGGGTCCTGTAACTTCGAACTCTCCCCAAAGACAAGCTACTAGCCATGCAAAACCCAACTCTGCAACAACTTATAACATACCTAATAGGCAAAGACCAATGAAGCGTGGAGGTGGCAGCAGCGTTGGGTCTGGTCCTTCTTCAAGCGGCTTTCCCAATGTTGCGCCACCTCCACCGCCCTTTCCTGTATACCCAGTTCCTGCACCTGCAATTGGTTACGGTAATGTCATGCCGGGAGCTCCAGACCATTCTCCAAGAGATCATTATCGTCGTAATACCTGGGATGCAAGACCACCTGTTGGGAATTTTGTGCCTCCAATGACTGAACATCGGGGTTCATCTCGCCGGGGTAATTTTGGGTCCCATCCTAGGGGAGATGGCTCCTATCATAATAATTATGGTAGTAGGCGTGATCATGATCGTGCCAATTATGGGAATGCTAGAGATGCTCATGTACACCAACCAGGGGGAATATTGAGGCACCCACCACCGAATGCTCCTTCATTTGTTAACCCTGCACATGTTGGATCCTCACCCTATGCTAACCACATGGGCTTCCATGGTCCAGGTGAGTGTTATCTCCCTTTCTAGATGTGTTACTGATAACTGATTTGTTACTAACGCTCCTTTATTTCCACTTCAGACTTATTATATGTTTCACCAGTACAAGTAGATCCCATGAGGAGCATGCCATTCTTTCCTTCCACTCCTACTCCTCCTTCTCCTCCTCCTCCTCCTACGATGTTCTTCCATGCAGAAACTTCTTCTCCTCTTAACAATATGATTATCAAGCAAATTGAATACTACTTTAGGTGAATTTATTTGGATGTCTATCTGTTATTTTGTTAAGAAGCTTTTGACAGTTTAATACTTTATTTATGCTTCTTTTTTTTAATTTTTTTTGCAGTGATGCTAATTTAGTAAAAGATGAATATTTAAGGTCCAACATGGATGAACAGGGTTGGGTTCCCATTACGTTGATAGCAAACTTTCCTCGCGTAAGTTGATTGTGGCTTAATAATAAGCAATACTTCATGCATCTTTCTTGTAGGGAATTTGAATATATGCTTACATCTTATAAGTTGGTTTTTGAATGGTAAGTAAGATTTATAGATATTGGTGAGTAAATCTTAGTAACTGAAACGGTTTGCATGTATGTGAATGGAATAATATTCTGTTTTACTATGTTAATTGTTAGTCGGCCTAACATTTTCTGTTGTAAGTTTGTTATATACCTAGGATCTATGCCTTGGTGTCTTTTCACCTAGTAAGTATGTATTTCCTTTTATTTGTATGATTTTGTTGTTCTTGGCTTCTTGCCAAATATATATCGAGTCATAATTGAAGTAGTACCACTAGTACCACTCCATCTGGCTGGAGTGGTATTAGCAAATAGGAGTTGTTTATTTGAAATTTAGATGTACTATATTCTCTTGTACTGCATGATTGATGGTCTGAAATCCCATTCGTAAATTTTTAATAGAGTAATGCTACACATCCAAGTCTTTTTATGAACCAAGTTAAACAAAAAGAGTTGGATGTGTAGCATTATTCTTTTTAATACTCTTCAAATGTTGCTTGTGCAAAACCTCAAATTTTAGATTTCTCATTATCCTTTTGGTTGATCTTTTTGTTGGAATCTCTGTAATGAACATACATGATGTTACAGTGTTATGATGGATGGAACCCTTAAGTTTTCTTTACATATATTTGAAATCGTTTAATTTTTTTTTTGGGAGGGGGAGGGGGTTGGAGGAAACTAATTCCATTCTCCATTGGGTGAAAGATTCATCCTATGAGTATAGAGTAATTTTGGTTAGGCCCTAATTGCAACATTGCCATTTTGATTCATAAACAATGAGGTTAAAAATAGATTTTATTGTAGTGAATGAATATTTTGTTCATTTATACTCTGCTTTAATACTATTCACTAATATTTTGTTATTACAAAGCAAATTTCTTACCTTTTTCCTGATTCTCATGGTGCAATAATTGTAAGTTTCAGCTTCAGCGCCTAATTTTGCGATGACATATTTTTCTTAAATATCAAACACCTTAGCTGTGGTTTTGTATTGTATGAAATGTTTTTAACAGGTTAAAAATTTAACAAGTAACATCCCATTGATACTGGATTCATTAAGAGGTTCAGCTATTGTTGAAGTGCAAGTAAGTTCCTAATATCTTATGTCAAATTTATTAGTGGATCTATTCACCAATATTGGTAAGAGTATATTTTTGTCCCTTTGATAACTTGCATAACTTGCAGGGTGACAAGCTAAGGGTGACAAGCTAAGGAGGCATAATGAGTGGATGAGATGGCTGCCAGCTGCTCATCTTCGGTCAGATTCCAGTTCAATATCTACTGGTGGACCAAATTTCAATAACCTTGCAGCTAATTTTCAAACAATCACCTTGGAAGAAGCAGCTAAAATTGAAGGTACAGTCGAGTCGTCTGGTGTTACTCAAATCTCAAATGGTGATGATTCTGCTGCTCTTGTCAACAAGAATTAGAACTGTACCTACATAATCTACCCCACTCTAAATTTCTTAGCCTTGTCTGGCTTCTAGTATCCAGCATTGCAATATCTGATTTTTGGCATTTTCTTCTTCAATGCCCCTCTCTCCCTTTTTTTTTTCTTTGAGGTGATGGGAACAGAGGTTGCATGGAAGTTAATCCTTCCTACGGTTGCTGAGTTCGATTTTGATCGTAATTGAGTTTGAGTTGTGGAAACAAATAAAAATTGTTCACAATTGTTACGATCTAAAGTTAAAAGATTATGAAATTGGACAGACAAATTGAGAATTTTGATTGAGGCATATTTAATGTTATTGATTTATGGTGGCATGTGTGGATATCTCATTGGATGGTTACTATGTAAATTTGTTTTAAGTTATTTAATGAGGCAACTACTCCCGTGAAGATACCAAAAATATCTTCTTATGATGATTCTTGTCTAAAAAGTGTGACTTATTTGTTTAGCAACACTTTAAATAAAGGTAATATTTTTATTTCAAATAAAATCAAGTCCTATAACCTATCATCTAATGGTTAAAATGAAGTATCTTTATATGATGACAATAATAAAATCTTGATGGAGTAGCCATTATTTACTGAAGAGTGTCTTATGTTTGATTTGATCTTTGAATTGAAGAGGGTTTTATGTTTTATTTGATCTTTGATATGTTTACATAAAAACATGTATTCTCTAATTAAATTAACACAATCAAACTCGAAAGCCTCTGGGATTTTCATAAAGCAGTGGGATCGATCAAGATATGCTCGTAATGCTTCTTAAATCCCCAAACCCCACGCTAATTGCGTGAAACATTTATTATATTATTTTATTTGTTGTATAAAAAACAATGAAGATTATGTGATGAAGTTGTTGCAATGTTCACACACTACTGACTACACATCTTGTCTTAATAGTTACTAAAATGATAAAGTATATTTTTTGTTCCTGAAATTTGATAAAAGTTTTAAAAATACTCCTAAATTTTATTTTGTTTTAATTTTATTCCAGAAGTTTTCGATTTGCATTAAATATACCCTTGATGGTTAATTTTTCAAAAAATTTAAGTCCAATTCAACAACAATTTCATAAGAACAACCCTTAACACAAACAAATTAAACATAATTTTCTTGTATTATTGTTAGATTGGTCTTAAATTTTTTGAAAATTTAGCCATCGAGAATATATTTGATACAAATTGAAAACTTTTGGAACAAAATTAAAATAAAATAAAACTTAGAGGTATTTTTGAAACTTTTACCAAACTTCAGAGACGAAAAGTATACTTTACCCTTACTAATAATATACCTATATTATATATGTGGGAATTTTTCCATAAGAAAATCTTCCGAGAAATCCCTTCCATAAGGTGGAAAATTGCTCTTGGTTAATGTTGCAACTTGCAAGTTAGTAGCAAGGATCGAGTCTGCAAATGCAAAGTAGTAACTAGTAAACGAAAAGTCAAAAACTACTAATCTCGCTAATGTATATCTCTAAGGAGAAGTGATACATCTCCTTTTTCCTTGTCTTATGGTATTGTGCCTTGGTTCTCTCATCTTAAATAGTAGTAATTATGAACTTGATTGTCAACTACGAATTTAATGTAGGTTCATATATTATTAATGACTCTCACTTTTATACAGTGCTAATTCCATGGAGAAATGGTATGGTAATTCATATTTTTTATACTCAACTAACTCATTGGTAAAAGTAGAAAACACTACATGCACCGGGGGTAGAAATGGAAAAGTTCCACCAAAAAGAAATTAATCAAACTTTATTACAATGAAGTAGATTAATGAATTGGTAAAGTTATCTTCATGTTTTTCCTCTGTAACTTCTTTTAGCATTGCCAAGGATTGTCAGCTGATTTTGGAATTACTATTTTTTCTATTAATGAAATTACTATCTTGGATAAAAAAATAAATAGAAAATACTAACAAAAAAATAGCATAAATTTTATTTATACTTATTTGATGACATGAGTTGGTGTATAAGTATAAAAATATAAATGAGCCTATTATTTTCTTAGGTTGATAACTGGGTTTACAATTCACTAAAAAAAATAAAAACTTCTCATTTAAAGATTCAATTAAATATACAAAAAATTATTTGGTTTCATTACATACTACTATTTATTTTGCTAACAAGAAATTCTATGATTCTTTATGGAGTATAAAATTTTACTCTATAATTATGATAAGGTCGTCGTTCATTTTTTATTATATACTTTTTCATTCTTCTTTAATTATTTTGTGGTAGTTAATTAAAGTAGAGAAAGAATCACTATTTCTCCTATAAGAATATAATTGAAAACATTGCAAGTTGACAATTATGATCTCTGCATAATTATCAACTCGAGGAAAAATGTTAGTTGGGTTGATATTTATAGAATCTCTTCATTTCACGCTTAATGTCAATCTTATGAGAGGCAGATTATTATATTATTACTAGAAGGATCAATTAAAATAGATTGGATTGAGGCAAACTTGAGTGATGATAATTATTCTTCGTCTCACAATAATATCTTTTTGCAATATTATATAGGAACAATTTTTGATATGCCATATTAATATTTTGTTTTAGCGTCCAACAAAATTACTCAATTCCACATCGTCCAATGGGACTAAAAAAAAAAGTCGAAAATAGACCACCATTTTAATAATAATTCACATAATTATTAAAATAGTTCATACATGAGATTAGATATATGTAAGATTAGTATATATAATAAAAAAATTTGTGATATTTTTGTGTAATGATCATATAGTTAATTTATATGTAAATAATTTATTTTTATAATATGATTTATTGCATAATTTTTTTCTCTTCGAATGATTACGTTAAAGAATTTAAGATATATCTAGGACAATAAACACACTATTGAAAAGAATATATGAAAAACCGATTTTTTAATTTTAGTAGGCAAACAATAATGAAGTTTAATAAGTAAATTAATCACATAAGGAAAAAAATATGAGAGATTATTCTTTAAATCGCAAAAAGTAAAGTTATTATTTTTACACTCATTACAACTTTTATAAAAAGGATTTTAAATAAATAGATAGTATTATTTATGTACAATATACATATTATCAATAATTTCAAACGAAATTAATTTATATTCATATAGCCACCAAAAAACATTATATTAATAAGGCACTGGAATGAAACGAATTATATCCTATTTTAAACTCAGCGTAATAGAAAATTTAACATTAAAAACATTAATATTCGTATAATATTACATTTAAAAGGTATATATTATGGAAAAGTCTAGGGGCAGCAATTTTATCAAATTCTGACCAGCATGTAACCATAAAAAAAGAGTGAGTCATTGGATGAAATCTCACATTAATCTCACACCATTAAAAGCCTCATTGATGACTATTTGATGGCTATAAATCCCAAAAGTTACTGGCCCCTAGCATTCTTCATTTTTTAAAAGAAGAAATCTGTCTTTCTGAAAAAAATATAGAGATAAATTTGTAAGTTTATATTTTTAAAATTAGTGACAGATTTTTCTTCTTTTCAACTCCTTCTACTTTCGCTTATGATAAAAATAGATTTTTACTTGCTTCTCAAAAATTGTAAAAAATTATTTATTTTATGCTTTAATTTTTGAAAAAAATAACAATTAACTAGCTCAAAATATAAAATAAATATTTATTTTTATTAGTTCTTGTGTCAAAAAACACAAAGAAACCAGTATATGATCTGCATTTATTTTCTTTAATTGGTTTACACGTACAAATGTGAAAAGCACAATTTTCTCCATTACTTTTAAGAGTAACAGCTAAAATTTCTAGAACACCAATATTAAAATACCTGAAATTCTTCCTATATAAATGAGAATAATCGAGCCTTTAAATTAAATATTGTATGCCGGCGTGAGGCGTTCACACAGACTTTATTATTAAATGAGAGCATAGAAAAGAAAGTTAATTATTTAGAGATGTTAATTAAGAGCATAGTTATGATTAATATAGATGACTATTTTGGCAGTATAGAAGAGACTATGACCTCATAGGCTCTTTGAGTTGGATGACCAGCGTCCCAGAAAACATATGCTGCAGGATTTGGGCACGAACCAAGTGCTAACTTACATGTCTCTCCAATCTCAACCAGTCCAGTCCCACAACATCCATTTGCAACATTTAGAAACCCTAAAATTATTAATTAAGTTAATCATACATGATATATATGATGATTAAATAGCACATGATGAGAGCCACACTAACCTGAACTAAAAGGATTTTGTATGATATTAAGCAGAGCAGCATAGATATCAATGAATTGAAAAGCAGAACCAGAAAGTGTGCCTTGCAAAGAATTAACAGCCGATGCTAATTGATCATTGAATAATTGAGCTTCTCTGTTAACAGTATCAGAACACAATCTTAAAGGTCCTCCTGCTACAGTTCTACCTCCCGGCAAGCACCCCAATGGCAATGTACTCAGAACCCACACTTTTCTTGCTCCGGCATCGTATAGTTGCTTCGTCATATATAACGGTAAGCATGCATGTTGGAATTGGTGACGAATTAATTACAGTATGAAAAAGTTTAGGGGTCAGCAACTTTGTTAAATTCTGGTCAGCATGTAACCAACAAAAAAAAGTAAGTCATTGGATGAAATCTCACACCATTAAAACCATCATTGATGGCTATTTGATGGCTACAAATCACAAAAGTTGCTGGCCCTAGCATTTCTCTTAAATTATAGTAACGAATTATTACCTTGAGAAAATCCGAGGCCCAGCCAACTAATTGAGAAGCGTATAAAGGGAAAGGTATGGTGCTTCTGAGTGGTGAAGAATAAGTGAGTGCAATATCATTGTTTCCTGATGAAAGCAGATACAAGCTGTTTGATATGATGTACTTCGCTCTTTCTTCTCCCATAAATGCTCTCAGCCTTCCTATGCACTCTTGGAAATTTTTCATTTGTGTCGATAGTGATAAAGCACCCTGCTAATCATTTTTGTATTTTATTATTGAACAAGCTAAAATTAAAATTAAACAAACATTGAATGTATGTATGTTCTTTTACCTGTGTTTGAGCGGTGAGATCATCATTTCCTGTTCCACCTGAGGCAAAGCTTACACCCGTGGAAAGATCTTCATTCCGCAAATTTGGATCAAGATATGCAGGTAACGTGCCTTTGATTCCAAGATCTCCCGCTAAATATGTAACGCGCATCACGTTCCAATTATTTTATTTTTTCAGAAAATTAAAGAATAAAGATTAGTATATATCTACAATAATATTAACCTATAATAAAGGTAGTTGAATGTATTACCTATAAGATCTGATGGGACTTTCCCATCACAGAATCTTCCTGTTGGTTTTCCTCCAATAAAATCTCTTCCGTACGGAGGAAAATTAGACTTGGTTAAAGTTGCAAGGTGGTTGTTATTTCCGGTATCAAGAATCGAATCTCCAAATGCAAATAATGCTGGATACTGTCCACCATTTGTTGCTGCTACTAATGCAAACATGGTGCCCAAGAAAACCAAAGCAACAACACTCACCATTTTCTCACAGTCACAGAATAACTTATTATACATGCACTTTTTCTTTTTCTTCAAGATTCTCTCGCAACTTATTGGTCAGTCAGAGAATCAGAGACTGGTGTCCATAAATATCATGCGGCCACGTATATCCAACTGTGTTGACCATTAATGCATAACACCTTTTTCCATTAATACTACAAACATATATATATATATATATACGATTGTACCTGTATGCGTATGTATGGTCTATGCTATGTGTTGTGAGTATATATAATGCTAGTTTGTGTATGTTTAATTAGCTGTTTTTGCGAATCTTTTTATATAAAGTAAAAGTCTTTTCAAAACTCAATAGTACGCTAACCCGATTACAGGCTTAATAATAAATAGTAAAAGTTTCAAGTGAACAAGTTGGTGACACTTGATTTTTAGTATGATCATGAATTACTGGAGATTGGGATATATATTATAAAGAATTCGATAATATTATTAATATTAATTAGTTTTTTTTACAGCATTATTTATATTTTGAGTTGACTAATGCATATATTTTGCAAAGAGAATTTGAAAATAAACGGTTTGGACCAAAATTTTCAACTAATTTAAATATATATTTATTTGAAAATATTATATTAAATTTTTTTATTCTAGTTGTTTATCAAAAAAGTTTGTTCTTTAATTAAATGCTTTTGCCAATACTAAATGTATTGTTGCGTGATTCGGTAAAATTTTTATTTTTATATATCTTACTAAAATTGGTTTTTTGAATATAACTTTTTAAAAAATGATAACATTTTAAATTTTTGGTAAATCAACACAAAAATAACTATAAACATAAATTGAAACTTAAAATATAAAGTATATTTATAAAGTACATTTGAAACTTAAAATGAATTTAATAAACATAAATAACTAAAAGCACAAGACCACAAGCAGATAATTTTTTTATTTATCAAATATAAAGTATATTTATACTTTTGATTTACCAAGCACCCCCTAATTATATTGCTTAAGCACCACTCCAATAAATTATACTAAACACGCACTATATTATTTTATTTTTTTCTTTAGGAAAAAAAATAAATCTTAGATCTTTATGAAGGAAGAAGAATTAATTTATTTTCCTTTTATTTCTCAACTCAGATATTCCTGTCTATAAATTAAATGTTTTACTATTAAATTGTTTTGAGAATGAATACAAAAAAAAAATTGTTTTGAGTATCAGGTGTTCTGTGTTTTTCCTTTCTTTCGTTATGTTACTTTACCAATATTATTGTAAGCGTATTTATTATTTGATTATTCTATTATAACATTATTTTGTTGTTTGTGACTCTATTACAACATCTTTGATTATTTAACTGATTGATTATTTAATTAGAAAAAATATAAGTAATATATATAACTAATAATTTGTAGCTATTTTTTAATGTATATAAAATATTTTTATTAAAAAATTATATCAAAAAAGTTTAGGTGGTTATCAAAAGACGGTTCAACCAGAGAATTATTATTATTATTATTATTATTATTATTTAACACGAATCAACAAATAAAAAATTAAAATCTTTTTCCTTGTACGACCTGTCTCAATACTTACGTAAAACCTTGGTATACGCTAAGTATAAATTATATGTATATTGTTCATCTCTCATCATTAATTAAATTAACTATTCTTTTATTGCTTTTAGTCAAGTCAAGATAATTGATTTAAGTATTATTTTTTTAAAAATGATATTTATTTATTTATTTTATTTTGTATTTGATCAACACTAAGTAATTCTCTAACAATTTTTTCCTAGAATTGTTAGCTCTATAGCATTTTCCAAAGTCGTAATATACAAAAAAAAAAAAAAAAACAAAGTATTATGATATATAACATACCAAATAAATTCTGAAATTTATAAAATTTTATTAGATGGATATATATAGTAGTACAGTGCTTGTTGTATGAAAAAATATCATATCGTAATGAAACAAATTTATTATTTGTAAAGGAAGGGTAATTTTTTTTTTTTTTTTTTTTTTGGTGACTTAAAGGAAGGGTAATTAATAATAGGTGGAAGCATTATAATTATTAAGTTTGGGTTTGGATGATAATATAGAAGCCACGACGCGTTCGTAAGCTGCTTGAGATGGATGGGCAGCATCCCAGAAAACATAAGATGCAGGATTTGGACACGAAGGAACTAGCATATTACATGTCTCTGCCACCTCATATGTTCCAGTCCCACAACATCCATTTGCAGCGTTTACAAACCCTGAAGCAACAGGATTCTGTATGATATTAAGAAATGGAGTGAAGACATCAATGAATCGAAGGGAAGAGCCAGGGAGGGTGGACTGCAAAGACTGAAGAGATGATGCTAATTGGGCATTGAAGATGCGTGCTTCTCCATTGGCGGCCTCAGCACAAACCCTTAAGGGTCCTCCCGCTGTGGTTCTCCCAGCAGGTAAACACCCCAATGGCAATGTGCTTAGAGCCCACACTTTTCTTGCTCCAAGTTGATATAGGCCCTGCAGAAAAGCGTTGTTCCACCCAATTAATTGATTCGTGTAAAGAGGGAATGGCATGGCAATCTTCAAGGTATTAAAAGTGAAGGCAACGTCGTTGTTTCCGGCAGAGATAAGAAAGAGGGCATTTGAAATTATGGAATTGGCTCCTGCTTCTCCAACAACTGATTTCAGCCTTCCAATGTAGGCTCTGAAATTTTCTAGCTGGGCCGACATGGTCAAGACTCCTCCCTGTGCTCGGGCCGTCGCATCATCAAGCCCACTTCCCGCAGAAGCAAAGCACACGCCGGTTACAAGGTCTTCGTTGCTCAAGGATGGGTCAAGATATGCTGGTAATATGTCCTTGATTCCCAAAGCCCCAGCTTCGTACAACACAAGTTCTATTTTGTTAATTTTATTTTATGGTTGGAAAAGCTAGGAATGTTCATGGATCGCTCGTATCCGCAGATCCGCGGTAAATATCCGCATCCGATTCGAAAATTGCGGATATGACCTGATCCGCAAATTGATCGGATCGGATCGCGGATATCTGCTCTACATTCGCGTATCGGATCTGCAGATCCGCACAATAATAATTAAAAATAAATAAATATATATGTTTTGTATTATATTTACTTGTTTGTATATTTTAGTTAATAATTATTATTCATATATTGTATTATTTTATTTTTGTTATTTAGAAAGAGTTTGATTAAAAATATTTTAGGAATAAATAAGTTTAAAAGTATAAAAGAAATATTTTTATTGAATTTTTTTACATAGAAATATGATTAAAAAGAGAAGGTTTAATTATGCGGATCTATCCGATATCGGATCGGATCGGATCTGGCACTAAGCAACGCGAATATCATATTCGGATCAAATTTTCGGCCATATCTGATCCGATCACGGACACCCCTAACAAAAGTAAGGGAATTATGATCATCTCAATTTTTTTTAATTGTTTAGTCAAATATAATCTCTTGTTGTCCATGCTTTAAGTGAAATTTACAAAAATATGTAAAATAAATATTAAATGAAAGGAGATCACACTTATCAAAACAATTAAAAGATAAAATATTGCATGTTAGATAAATAAAATAGGCAAATATTAAAATTGAATAAAAAAATAAATTAAAATTAAAAATTAAAAGAAATAAATTGAAATTAAATAAAAAATCACTTAATTTATTATCTAATTTTTTGAAGTGAGTTGTTCAATCTTATCCATATTATAGTTTGGATAATTAACTTGTAATCAAACAAAATCACCTACCTTTCTCCTATTCAATTTCTCCTATAACAGGAAAGAAATTCACTCAATCTCATTTATTCGCATTATATAATTTTATCATAAAATAAAAAAAAATATTTTCACTTCTTTTATTTTTGTTTGATATTTACAATAATTTAAAAGATATTTATACATGTTATATTAAATTAAAAATAAAAAAATTAAATTTATTAACATAAAACTCAATCTACCAATAATTAAATAAACAAAATTAAATATATAAAATTAAATTAATATTTTAATACTTAAAGATATAAATTAATAATTATTTATTTTTTAAATTGGTCATTAAAAAATTTTTTTAATCAAATTCATCCTTTAAAAATTTTAAATTAGTCATATTAGTCATTCCATCACTTTGTTTGTTGATAGAGCCAAAATTTACTAATGTAATACGTTAACTAACGTTCTAACACACACATAAAAATTTTAATAGACCATCAACATAATAATTTTATGAAATTAGATTAAATCAAAACTTAATTTTGAGGAGAACTTAAGACATTGAAATTCCTCAATTTTATGAAATTAATCATGTTAATACTTAATAGTCAATTAAAATTTTTAAGTATGTGTTGGAGTGTCATTCAATATATCACATTAGTAAATTTTAATACCATAAATAAATAAAATAATAAAAAACTAATATAACTAATTTAAAATTTTTAAAAGACAGATTTAATTAAAAAATATTTCAAAAATTAATTTAAAAAATGAATAATATTTCAAAGATTAATTTAATCCTTTAGAGTAAAGTATAATATTCCGGAAAACAATTGATATACGTATATATGGAGGAAAGAATCATTAGATAGTTAACATTATATTTATATATACCTATGATATCTGATAAGACTCTGCCGTTACCGAATCTTCCGGTTGGTCTTCCTCCATTAAAATCCCTACCGTACGGAGGGAAATTACTCTTAGTTACTGTTGCAAGGAGGTTGTTATTTCCGGTATCAAGGATTGAGTCTCCAAATGCAAATAATGCCGGATATTGTCCGACACCTTCTGCTCTCATTGCAACTTTGCTTCCCAATAATACCAAAACAATAAACCTCACCACTCTCTCACGCAACATCTCATACATTTTCACTCTCACCCTTCTTCTTTCTCCTTCAGCAATTAACTTAATTATATTAATTATTCCAAATATATTTACATATATATACACACGTTAGAAGTATAAGAGAGAGCACTAAATATATTTACATATATATATATATATATAAAATGGCGAAGAGAGTGATAACTGATGGGAATAGATCCTCTCCAATTAGAAAAAAATTGAATGGTATCCGGTGTTCAATCTAACTATTTATTATATTCTCTTTTTTATTTATTTTTGGTCCTACTCATAAAATCAAAGGTGATAGATCACACTGTATTCTATCAATTGTTAAAAAAACTGGAAATGATCCTTTTTCGATAACTGATAACTACTAATGATTAGTGTTTGACCTGCGAATCAAAAAGCAACATGTGGCAGTTTCTCTTAACCTTGGAACTTGGAAGAAATCAATAGAAGCGCTGTGAAAGATTGGTAATAAGCTATGACCCAAAATCTGTTTTTTCTTCTGGGCCTTGAATGGGATGTGTAAAGTAAAACCCATGGGCAACGTGAGATCGGTTTTAGAGAAATGAAAAAAGGAAAAAAGGAGACAAGAACGCTTTTGTTTCCCTCAAGTCCTGTAAAAATTAGATATTGATTTTGATTCATTAGGACGAAAAAAAAAAAAAAAGATAGCAGCTTCTAGGGATGTACAAGATCCGGTCCGACTCGAAGATCCGGACCGGATTCGATGACTTCGGAGCTAATTTGACCTGACTTCGTTATGGCCCGGTTAGACCTGAGGTTTCAATAGATAGCCCCGGTTATTTATTAAATTGGGTTCGGACCAAGTCTCGGGTCACCCGGCCCCGGCCCGTTGGACCCGTGTAGTTGTTTGCTATTTAATATTTTGTTGTTATTAGTTGGTATGACACTATAAATTATTATTACTATGTTAATCTTGTGTTGGTTGTTAACTTTGTTTTAATTGTCTTTTGAACTTTGAATGTTTAATGTGTAATTGATATAATTATTATTATGAAACTTTAAATTATTATTATTAAATTCTAAATTATTATTATGCGAATGTTGCATTGTTATGGAATATTTATTTTTCAAAATTTAGAGGTTCAAAAGATGTAGAATCTAATTTTTTGTGATGTCCTGATAAAGTTGATCAAAACCCAGGCTTCACCCGGTCTAGACCCGACTTAAGTGTGGTCCAAAAGTAACACGATTTCATCGGGTCTAGGGTTGGATAAGAGTCTCATAAATAGACCCGGTCATTATTTAGGATCAGATTGGGGTCACGGCGAACCCGGCTTCACCCGACTCCATGTGCACCCCTAGCAGCTTCTTAGTAATTCTTTCACTTAGAATATGATACAAGCAAATAATGTTAGATTAAATAAATTCCAAAAATATATACAATCTTAGATTAAGGATATTTTAATGTATCATAATCTATTTTTAATTTACTCTACTATAATTTTTATTGATAAAGATATAATGTAAAATAAAATTTTACTAATTAAGGTATAGCTTAAAGTACTCGAAGTACAAAATTAAATTATAATGAAAAAATATGTAGACTACATTATACTACACTAAATTACAAAAATAAGTATAAAGTATATACAAGAAATTACAAATTAAATTATGATAAATTTAAATATTTAAATTTAATTAAAATTCTTGAGTATGCTGTAAAAGAAAAAAAAATTAAAGATAAATATTACTTAAAGGAGAGGAGTAAAAAATTATCTTTAATAAAAGAGAACCACACTAAGATTAAGTGAATCCTTAGTGATTTACGTCCCGATCCAAAAGAAAAAAAAAAAAAAAAAAAGAAAAGACTGATATAATTACAGATGTTTTATATATCTTATTTGGAAATTAAATAATTATACTGACCTGACGTATTTTGACGTAAGGTATTTTGGTGTCAATCTATATATTATAGAATAATATAATTTTTTTTATTGGATATAGAGTAATATAAGATTGACAAATTTTACTATATATAATTAATTTTTAAATGTTAATAAATCTAATTATTTAATACGTATTATTTGTGTAAATATATTAATTACATGTTAATAAATGTAGATCGACACTAAAATATTTCATGTCAGCATTCTTGCCTCTAAACTTTATGCTCATAAATAGTAAAACGAAAGATTATATATAAAATTCATAAAAATATAGGAAAGAATCGTGATAATTTAAAAAATATATATATATAATAAATATTAAAATTATTAACAAATTTTAATATAATTAATTATTAAACATTAATTTTTGTATGATTGATTATATAATATTTAAAAAAAAAAAAGATAAAAGAGATATATATCCAAACTTGCATCAAAATGTGCTACGTTAAAATGTTTGGCGATAGAATGTATTCCGTTATAAAATCAGAATTATTGAATTATTGATTATTAAATCACTGAAATGTAATAAAGAATCATAATAATAATAATAATAACTAAAAAGATATAAAATGAAATATTAGAATGAAAAATGCTACGGCCGTTAAAATTTATTGTTTTTGAATATCACTTAATTATTAATTTAATTTTTTAGTTTAATAATTTAACAACATACTTTTAAATATTGATAATTAATTGATAGTTAAAAATAATAAATTCTGATGATCTAGCATTCTTTATATCTATCAAAATTTATTATTTTTTACTATCACTTATATTGTTTGAAGAAAAAATAGAAGAAAAAAAAAAGAAAAAAAAGAAAATGAAAAGAAAAATGATTATTTTTTATTGTTTTGTTGAGAAGAGAAATTAGAGAGAAATGAAAAGGAATAGAAAAAAATTAGTAGGACTCACCAATTTTTTTTCTCCAATGTTGGAAAATGTTGGAAAAAAAAAGGGAGAGAAAACTAATTTTTTCTCTATACTTTTAATATTACCTCTTTACTTTTTTCAATATATTTTATAACACAAGGATAATATTTCTTTCTTCTTATTTTTTTCTCTATCCAAGCACATCTACAAAAAATAAAAATTTACTCAATTTCTTTTCTTTCTATTTCCTTTCTTCCAAGTTCCAACCAAATATAGCCTTAGCTATCAATTCAATTCATTTAGTATAGTTCTTTTAGTCTAGTAATCCAATAATATACTTTATCTCATACATTTAAACATTGATAGCTAACTAATTGACAAAAATAATAAATTTTAATAATCCTCTAAAATTTTTCTTAATTTATATATTATTGATTACATAATACTTTTCTTAAAAATGATTAAAAAGAAAAACATATGCAAATTGACACTAAAATGTATCACGTTATCATGCTTGGGACTAAAATGTATTTCATCATTGTAGAATAATATAAAAAAAAATCATAATAATAATTATTAAAAAATATAAAATAAAATATTAAAATTATTAATAAATTTTAACATAATATAAATTTATGTATAATTAATTACATAATATTTTGTTAAGAAATGGTCTATGAGAACATTATTTATAAAAATAGGTTTATTGGGTGTGTAGCATTGCTTAACAAATTTTTAAAGTGAATATTTAATTAAAAACCAAAACAATATTCAAAGTTTAAGCTTTTATATGTTTCGACCTTGATAATAAATAAGGTTACCGTAATCGTGATTAGGCATGGCAGTATGCAATTTTATGTTGATATGATAACTTAACTCAATAATTAAAGGAGTCAACAATCAATGAATCATCAATTTATTATGCCTAGCTACAACGGCTGAAGATGTAACAATGACATTATATTGTTCTTGTTTAATTAGATGATAAAAATTAGGTGAAAACTCGGGTGCAGTCGACTTCACGTGAAGTTGATACCTGAGAGCCATTAAATAATTTGACTGATTTGACTAAATTTTCATCTAACGGCTCTCGGGTATCAACTTCACGTAAAGTTGACTTCACGTGAGTATTTACCTAAAAATTATATAAGTTGGCATGATGAGGAAATAAAGAAAATGTAATGTAACGGAGGGTCATCCAAACAATTGATTGAGATACTTGTGAAGGACTTGAGTTATTAATATTCTGTATACTCCTTCTGTGGGATGATAACTATCCCAGAAAACATATTCTTGAGGATTAGGGCAAGTTGCATCCAGAGGGTTGCATAGTACTGCAACCTCTAGATTCCCTGTCCCACAGCAACCTCTGTCCACAACTTTATAGCCTGCAATTGCTGAATGTGTGAATAAATAAATAAATAATAATGTAAATAGACGAGAGAGTGGAGATTAATTACCGTAATTTTGGTAGTTGAGAATGATATCAAGCAGAGGGTTGTAAACATCAATGTAGACAATGCGGCTATTGGGGGAATTGCGATTAAGGGAATCGAGCTCCTTCGATAATTTCGAATTGAACAACTTGGCTGCGTCGTTGTACTTTTCTGCGCACTCTCTTACTATCCCTCCAGCCAGTGTTCTCTGTGACGGAACGCATCCAATTGGTGGGGCACTCAGCACTGCTATTCTTCGGGCCCCGACTTTGTATAGTTCCTTTCATTTTATTCAAATATAATCAATTAATATGCATGCATGGTATGGTACATACTATAAGCTCATTTTTTTTGATACGAGAAGCATGTGTGTGTTATGCGTTGTTGAGGTAGATGTGAGACAGCTTTTTCTGAAACAAGGGATTAAGAAATCGAACTTCTTTGTAAAAAAAATTAAGCTTACTAATCGAACAGTCCGATAAGATAAGTGTAAAAGAGAAAATTTAAATTTTGGCAAACGTAATCGGACCCTCCGATTTGTGTTTAAAACGTTAAAAAAAATTTGAAATACACAAATTGAAAAGTCCAATTTATGTACCCAAATTTTTTTAAGTTTTAAAACACTCCCAAAAATGGACGGTCCAATTTTTGTTCCTGAGACCACAGTTGCGTAAAGCGCTTATACAATCTATAACTGCGTCGTATACCATTCTCCCAACCACGTCTAAATTAAAAAGTGATATACTATATACATATGAATTTGATATTTCATTTTCATTTTAATTGTCTACCTTGACGAAATTTGAGGCGGAGTTCAACATAAGGTCAGTGTAAGCAGGAATATCGTACTGTAGTTGTCTGGCGTGAGCAACAAAGTATGTGTTTGCAATGTCATCACTGCCAGCCACCACAACGTAGAGGCTGTTGCTTATGATGAACTTTGCTCTCTCCTCTCCAACAATGCCTTTCACTTTCCCTATGTATTCCCTGAACATGTCTAGTTGGTCCGACATTGGAATTACTGACTGATGATCCAACAACCAACCAACCAAGTTAATTAGAAACAAAATGTATTTAATTTTCTACTTTGGACAACAATAGTGCGTGTCTTTACCGCTATTTTGGGTGTCAAAGGATCATATCCTGAGGCACCGGAGGCAAAACACACACCGCTCAGGAGATCACTGGGTTTCAGATTCGGATCCCTGTAAGCTGGCAAAAATTTCTTCACTCCTAATTCTTCAACTGAAATTCAACCAAACTCATTCAAATATAGTCCACGCCAATTCCAAATAAATATTATAATCACATTTCTTTTTCCTAAACAGAGTAATCAAACCTCAGATATTCATTATCTAGTAATCATTTTACGAGCAATTAGATTTCTTTAAATTCGTTAATTTCAGTGGTATAGATTTCTTTAAACTTTAAACCATAATTAATTTCCTCAAGGGTATAGCTAGCTGTATATAAAAAGTATACTTTTTAACGTAAATTATAAATTAAATTTGAAGTTTGTTTAATTTGATCTTGTCATTTTAATTACTTTACGTGTAAAACACTAAAACTAGATCAAGTGTCATTGTTCCCCCTTTAAGATTAGGGATTGGGATTTACTAACATTTAACAATTCAAGTTTAGTTAGGTAACTAATGACTTTTTTGAATAATATGAACAACCACTAATCAAATAAAAACATACTATATCTCTAAATTACCTACCTAAATCTTAATATTAGAATAACCATCCGCACATCTAGTGAAGTGAACATCCGATACATTTACTATTCACATTGTTTAATATTTTTATTGTCTACTTATACTTTTTTAAAACAAAACAAAAATATTATTTGTACACTAAAATCAACTATTAAAATCAATAATTATGTATTTATATATAAACATATGTGTTGTTTAACTCAATTTTAATATGTATTTTATATTTTAATATTATTTTATATTAGTGATTAATTTTGATGGCTGATTTTAGTATATAGTATGATTGAAGTGAAAATTAGAAGAGAACAAATGCAAAATGAATAATAAATAGGTTCATTTTAAGGTAAGTTTTGCGACTCCTTTTGAGAGAAAAAAAACTGTAGATTCCATATTTAGCACCTTATATTTTCCGAGCTAAAAAGCAAAATTTTGTGAATTAAAGACAAAAAGTGCTGAAAATAGCAAAGACAGAAATGATGTAGAGAGAATACAGACCTAATAGGTCAGATGGAACCTTTCCATTGCAAAAGCGACCGGTTGGGATGCCACCCTGAAAATCTTTGCCATAAGGAGGGAAGTTGCACTTTACGAGTGTTTTTATGTCGTTGTTGTTTCCAGTGTCCATGATTGAGTCTCCGAATGCTATCACTGCTGGAACTGAAACATTTCCTGGCAGCTTCACCACACCTTTCGTTCTGTTGCACGCGCTCAATAGTAACATCATGTGAACCGTTAATAATGTTGTTATCTTACTACTATTTCTTCTAGGGAAACCCATTTCTATTCCTATTATGATGATGTATGTTTCAGGAACGAGTTTTTCTTCCCAAGGTTATATTAATATATGTCTCAGGTGGTGTATGTTTCTCTAGCTAGTAATGTAAACACATATAATATAATAATATATGAAAGGTTCAATTTTATCTTATGAATTTATGATGTTGATCCATCTGCCTAAGCCACGTTATTATAGAGTGTATATATATATTCATTTATTGCATCTGTAACTGTAAGGATTATCTGGATATCCAACGATCAATTACAAAGGCACTTGTATATTATGTACTGCCGGTTTGTCAAGTACATTTTACTATACATCTTATAAGAGAAATGTAAAATTACTAAAAGAGATTTATATACAGATAAAATATTTTTATTTTGTAATAAAGTTTGTTTCTTCAATTCATTATTATTCACAGAAAATTTTACAAAGTAATGGGATACACAATGCTTTTTCATTTGGTATATATATATATATATATACAGCTTAAATATTACTTATAATATCAGTAATATAAGTATGAAATAACATTATTTAATTACTAGCTACTCTAACTGTTTATTTAGATTAAAAGATGAATATATATTAATGAAAACGACTATATTATGTGTACCAAAATCAGCTATCAAAGTCAGTCAGTAGTATAAAATACATATTAAAATATAAATATATACTAAAAATAAATTAAATCACACATATATTTATACACAAGTAAATTAGTGGTTGATTTTAGTGACTAATTTATTGTACAAATAAGATTTTTGTAATGAAAAATGTGAATAAATCATCAAAATTTTTTTTTGTTTATCACTTAGTCATCAACTCAATTTATTTAGTCTAGTTACTTTAATTTAATAATCTAATAACATATTTTATTCTATATTTTTAAATCTTGATGGTTTGATAGCACTTTAGCATTTTTTATATTAATACAAAAATATTATTTATACACCAAAATTAATTACCAATGTATTTGTGTATAAATATATATATATAATTTAATTTATTTTTAATATGTATTTATATTTTAACATGTATTTTATACTAATAATTAATTTTAATAGCTGATTTTGATTTACATCTAGTACAATTCATGTTAGGAAAAGTATGATGTAGATAAGGTTGGGATGGGAGCTTTAAAAAATGGGGATATATTGATATAGTGGGTATGTTGGAGCCTGGAGGAGTAAATTAGTATGATGATGTTAGGTCGGGGATCTCAAATGGGTAATGAATATGATTGTACGGTTTGTCTTACACAATCTGCCCCCTACTTAAATTATATCTCTCACGTCCTTTGGGCCAACCTGTGTATGAATTCAGTGTGATATAAATGTTATTATTGTGCCTACTTACAAAAAAGGAGGCTACAGATACAGTCTAGCTATCTCATTAAGCCACGCATGCATCTTAACTGTTGGGAAAAAAAACATGGCTGTTGATGTTAATTTCAAAACTGCATTGTTTAGTCGGTGTCTCAAGCTGGAAATCAAATGGCGTTCAATGTTATTTTTGAGACAGTAATCATAACAATTCGAGCATTCACCTAATGTTATTTATTCCGATCCAAAGACTTCCCTTAGCTACTCCATTTTTCATTATTTCCCTTTTAAATCGTATATATAATATATTATATGCTTCTTTGCATCATTGCATCTCTGTGCATGTACGTATGCAATCATTTATTAGTATTATTGTTCTGCTTTCAACAAACCATATTCATTCACTCTTGGAAATTAGAAGCAAGGGAAAAGGGAGAATAAATTAAATACTGAGAGGTTGGTGCGTAATATATGTACATATTCTCGTGAAGAAAAATATTATATTAATTGAAACAGCATGAAAGTGGGTGAGCTACCTCCTTCACACGTGTCAAATCCAGATTCGAATGATTAAAAGATTACTAATCACTTTCTAATTCTTTTAATGGAAGCCTTTCATATTAACTACTTTAACAAGTGTCAATCTTTTCCTCTTTAATTTCCAAAAAAAAAAAGGTTCACTTGTTAACAAAATCCTATCAAATTTATACAAATATTTTAGTTTTTTTTTTTCCCAAAAAGTAAAAACCGCAATAATCACATTATCCTAACTTGTATTTTGCCTGGCAAACCCTTCTGAAACATTATTAAAAGTTTCAATTTTTTGTTTAGCTAATTTTTTGTTTGACAAATGTAGAAGTGATTTTATAGTCAAAACCATATTTATTAGAAGTAACAATTTTTCACTGACAGGTTTTTAGTCATTTAGACTAAATATCTATTTTTCTTTTTACTTATTTTAGTAATTTTTTATTTAAAAGTAATTTTAATTAGTGTAATCTAAATAATATTTATTTTACTATAATCTATTTTGATATAAAAATGATTAAATATAAATCACTTCAATATAAACTTATTTTTTATCAAAATTAAGTTTATAAAATTAATTTTATGCAAATTCCTGTTTACAAACTATAATCCAAACACACAGTTAACATAGTATATGTAGCAGTTGCGTGTGGGGGCAGGGTGGGACAATTATTATTCGTTAGTAATGATTTATTTGAAGAATAAAGTAGTGACACGGGGACCTCGCCAGCTGGGGAAGTGAAGAAACCTTCCTTCCACAGCGCAGCGTTGAATCAATCAACCATTCTCCTAAGTCTTAACTCTGAAGAGCCTATGTACTAATACTCCATAAGATGTTGAGTTTATTTTAGCGTGTGATCCATTGAACTTGATATACTTCATGATTTAATTTCCATTGATTGAGCCATTGAACGAAATTTGATGGCATTTAAAGAATGTTAGTACCAATTGGTAACCCTCACTCACTCCTCCTCATCAATGACACTAGAAGAGTATGCACATGCATGTATTGTTTTACTCACATTTTAAAAAGCAAAATACCAAACCAATTAAATGCATATCTATAACAGTAGGAATCAGTTTTTCTTAGTTAACATTATTAATCAATTTTTTAAAAATTCTTTTATTTACTTTAAATTCTAGATCTTAACTCATAATTTTTTATTTTAAATCTTAAATTTTAAATTCTAAAATATTTATTAGTTAAAAATTAATTCTTTATATTTTTTTCTATTTTTCTTTAAATAACAACAGCAAACTTGCTTTTGGACGGCCATAATAATTAGTTGAATAGATTTGGATTATCTAAAATGAAAAGCTTTTTGTAAAAGAATTAAAAAAAAGTTAATCAATCATACTTGGATTAATAACTATACTAGTGTAATTAGCTGTACTATGCATGTGATAAAATTGAAATTATAATTTTAAGTTGTTTTGTTAAAATTAATTTGAATTATAATAATTTTATTAATAAAAAAATAATGAGTTATGCATCGTTTGTTTTTTCTTAATTTAGTGTTAATTGTATTAACTCTAAAATAGTTATTAACCGATTTTAGTAATCTACTTTCTTCAATAAATTAGACATATATACATATACTGAATGTGACTATAAATAATATAGTAATACCTAAATCCATCAACAAATTGTTATATGTGTAAGAACATATCAAAATCAGCTAAAAATAAATAACAAATTATTAGCAGAGAATGCTAATGAAGAAAGTTCTCCAATAAACAATAAATAATTTAAACCCACTAAATAACAACTCAACACTATCCTTTGATACTTGCAAAATATATACCTGAAACAATACTATATCAATGTTAGTACACAAAATTATAAAATTAATGTAATTATAAAATTGTTTATCAGGAGAATAAAATAATACAAATTTTTATGATAATTCTAATATTCTCAAGCTATAAATGTACCATAAGAATGCATTACCCATTAGCACTTAGAATTTGTCAATTTTTTAAATTGATAGTAATAAATTTTAATTTTAAATTTAATTAAGAGATTTCGTTATTACCTTTTCATTATAAGTTCTCAAAAATTTTTCGATATACCACATTCATCGTGCAGTTGTCTTCCAAGTGTCCGTGATCTTGCAACAACACTCGCAGACCATCTTTACTCGTTACTCTTGCCTTTATTTTCCAAACTTTTTCATTACATAATCTATCATAGGTAATACTGTTGATAGAATCGTAGCCGTAGGCCACCATACCTATAATAAACCGAAAAAAAACAATGTCTAAAGTACAAATTTTCTAGATGATAAATAATTGTTACAATTCACTATTACTCCTTATATATATATATAATATAATATAATATAATATAATATAATATTGTTACTCTATAGGAAGCAGATATAAATTGTTACGTTCTTTTTTATTATATTATACAACTTAAAATTATAGTATCATGTTATTATTAATTATAAATACTTGCTACAATTATATCAAATTTAATTATGACTCTAAATAAATAAAATAGATAACAATTAATATTATTTTTTTCTTTTTTATATTCCATATTTACTGTAAATATAAAAAGTAAAATAACTAATGAATAAAAATATGAGTAAAAAATAAAACATAATAATTAAAATTCAATTTGCTAACTAATTAATCTTGTATCTATATTATTATTATTATTATTATTATTATTATTATTATTATTATTATTAAAGCAGAAGATAAAGAACTATATAATTATAGCATGAATTATTGTAAATACAATTATCTACTAATAATAAAATTGTGGATAGAATTAATTATTGTAGATACAACTATCTACTAATAAAATTATTGCACATGAATGAGAATTAGAACTATATCAATTAATATAATTTGAATGAATAAAAATATTGAAGATTGATAATTAGTTTAATAATGCATTGAATATTAATTTAATATAATTATAATAAAGATATTTTCTTAAAATAATATAATTATACATTATTCATGAGCTAATTGTAATATAATTAGAATAAATTCATTTGAAAGGAAAAAAAATTCATGTGTAATCTTCCTAAATTAAAATAGTTTCTTTATTTATGTATACTTATATATTAATTTTATTAAATAATTTTAAATATTTCCTTATTTATATATACGTATATATTAATTATACATAAGAATATTTAAATCACATATATTAAATATTTTTTTGTTATAATTATTTATATATATATATATATATATATATTAATTATTCCACAATGCGTGGAATAAGCTTTTATGTTTGATATCCATATATAGCCTCCAATCCTAACTCTATTCATACGCAAACTGTATACAATTTTTTTAATAGAAAAATTTTTAATTTTTCGTTTTATTTTCTTTCACGTACATTTTCTTTTTCCTTTAAATAGTGATATTTTTTTCTTTTTTGTTTTAAGTACACTTTTATTAAGAATTGTATTACTAATCTAAAATACAAAAAGAGAAAAAAAGGTGATACATATATCCAAGGAAAAAAATAAACTTAAATATCAGAAAAAAGAAATCTTATATTAAAACATTTAAAAATAACATATCCAATAAAAATAGTCGTAATATATAAATTGAGGCAACAATTTAAATTTAAATTAATGTAAAACGAATTTAATCAAATACCAATATTAGAACTAAATTACTTAAATAATATTTAATCTATTATAGTTCTTAGACACATATAAATTAGAGTCACTCTCGTAACGACAACAAACTGAAACATCATAAGTTTGGACATTTATAATTCGTGCAAATTCAAACAATCCTCTTGTTAAATAAGCTTCATCATCTGCTATCCATGCAATACGACAAGATTTATAATTGCCACACCAAGAAACTAAACTGACCCTTAGCTTATTCCCCTCAATAGCATTGCATTGATGCAAAAAAAAAAAAAGGCTGATAATTTCTGAAAAAAACTACAATATGTTATAAAATTATTTTAATAACGAACAACTTAAAATAAAAAAATTTAAATATATTACCAATAGTTGAAATTGCATATTCGACTTTGACACGAATCTAGCAAAATTGAACTTAAATAGAGGGAATTCAATCTCATTATGTGCTCCACTTCGAAGATCTCCGGGGAGACGTAGAAAGCATGGAAGGGATAGAACTTGAACTTGGCCTACAAAACTCGGTGGAAACAATTCCTCAATAAAAAATCGAGCTTCAATCCTCTCAAGAAAACTAATTTTACCCACATTTTCATTAGATTGGTCATAATATCTGAGTAACCATCCTTTGGTAAAATAGAGTTTACTACCTCTTCTTTGGACGCTTACATCCATGTAGTTAGAACCCGAATTAGTGAATACAACTCGATGAGGTATTTCATGAATGTGATGCATTGTAAACGATTGCGGCAAAAGACAATCGCACTAGAACATTAGACGAAAAGAATAAGTTGGAGTAAGAACAATCATTAAATTATCAGAAGAATAATATAATAAAATGAGTATATAAAAAATACTATACAAAATTATAAATTGTACCTTAAAAGGATCAATTTCGATGAAAAACGAAGAATACATTCTATAAAGTAGTAAAAGAAGAATAATAAATTTAAAGAAAATGAGTTGATGACTCTCAGATCTAGGCTCATCATGTACCACAAAAAAAACTCTATATATAGACTTTATTAAAAAAATATATGTAAATTAGTTATTATTAAGATAATTTTTTATTATTTACATTAGGTATACATTATATATTTGTTTTGTTAAAATTATATGATTTTATCATATCATATCATGATTAGAATCATTATTTTTTATCATAAATAGAATAACCAGGGCCAACTTCATATTATTATCATACCATATTATTATTATTATTATTATTATTATTATTATTATTATTATTATAGATCACCGTTAAAATAACAACTTGCGCCAACTTCATATCATTATCATACCATATTATTATTATTATTATTATTATTATTATTATTATTATTATTATTATTAACATAAATAGATCACCGTTAAAATAACAACTTGCCATTAATAAAATTATTGGATAATGAATAAAAATTAGAATTGTATCAATATAATTAAAATGATTAAAAATATTTTCGAGTGATAATTAGTTTAATAATGTATTAAATATTAATTTTATATAATTATAATAAAGATATTTTTTTAAATTAGTATAATTATGTATTATTCATTAAATACTAATTGTAATATTGTAATATAATTATAATAAAAATATTTTTCTAAAATAAATTTATTTAGAGAAATATAAATTAGTTATTAATAACCGATACCATTATCATATAATTATCATATCATATTAATATTATTATTATTATTATTATTATTATTATTATTATTATTATTATTATTATTAAAATAATTAAAACTATTTTCGATTGATATATCATGACTACCATTCTTGTTTAGTTATGCAAGCTTGCTTAAACTAAGCTTCTGTATACTCTTCAATCAAGTTCATAAGTGCCAGTTTAGCAAAAACTGCAGGCTAACATATATTAAAAACTACCATTCTTATTTTCATTCTCCTATTGTACTAGTAGCGTAGTAGTTTCTACTTGCCAGTATTAGTTGCAAACTTGTTTATTATAGTTTGAATCTTTCTCATTCATTTTGGTATATGCATAAAAAAGGGGTCACGAGCCAACTTGATATAGATCACTACTTTCTATGATTTGTTGTCAATCTTATCTCTATAATTTTAAATTACTTGTTACAGCTTCTTGAATTCGTCATTCTAATATCCAATTGTGGAGAAGCATAAACCAAAAAAGTTTCTAAGAACGAATTCAGTTCATTCATTATGATCAGTTTATAGCATGATGTAGATACAAGGAAAAACTTTACAAGAGGGAGCAAGGCTTATAGGGTGTTGATATACCTTTGCTAGTTCTCGGAGTAACATTGTATACAGAAAATAACTGCAACAAAATAATTCAAGTAATTTGATTCAACTTCAACGTACATTGTATGTTGGTCCATTGTTTGCGGAAGATCCATGGTGCTGGGTAGACTTTGCCAGGTTAGTCCTTGTTAGGAAAAAGTTGAAATAAAATTGCATTGTTTTATGTTAACTGATGCAATCTAATTGAATACTATCCTTGATTTCAAATATTTTTATTAATTACACTATAGTAATTATTTTTATGACTATACGATATTTATTAATATTATTTTTTGATTAAATACATATAATACATAATGATATAATAAAATTAAATTAATTAGTTAGTTATTAAAATAAAAAATAGTTGTTTAATGTAAAATAAAATTAAAAAATTTGTATTATAAAAAAATATTGAAAGTTTATCTAATTATTTAATAACAATCAAATTATAATTTGTTGATTATAATTTATTGAGACTTGATTGTTATTAAGATATTAGTGAATATATGTATTTTAAATTTTAGATTTAGATTTTTTATTATTTTTTATTTTTTATTTATGTGAGAACAATTTTATAAATTTAATTAGTAAATCATCGGTTGAACCAGTGAACTAGTAAAATTATATAATATATTAATTATATAATTTTACTTGTTTAGACTAGTTTTTTTGCTTTTTTCATGGAGTTGTTTAACAATAATTGAATCATATGCAACGATGCTTAAAATTTGGGTATGAAAATAACTAGACTTTGATTTGCAAGTTGTGCAAAGATAAAATAATGATTTTTTGAACAGAGAAGGCGAAAGCAATCCATCAGTAAAAATATTGTCAAATTAATATAAAAGTGAAATAACTTGTGTTTTAGTTTTACCATTAAACTTTACCATTCTCTTTAAAAAATTGATTTTTTTCCCTTAAAAGTTGAACTTTACCATTAGCTTATTATATCACTGATCCAAAGATAATCAAGTTGTTGAAATTGTTGATTTTCAAGATCAAAATGCCTATTTAGCCTCTATTTCTTTGACACTTCAATGGATTATCAATTTTCAGTTTTCTTAGAACAGCTTCTACTTGAGTAATTACTAGAAAGAAATAACACTCTTTTACACAAAATTTGATTCTTTATTATTGTCTGCAATCAAATCTGTGATAAAATATTTTGCTTTTGTGTCATGTATTGTATACAAGAAAAAGTACCGATCAATTATTTGATGCTGTCACCTTTAATTTGAAACGATCCATTCTTATTTAAACACAAGCAAGCAAGCAAACACAAGAAATCATTTTTAATATGAAAATAGAAATAATATTTTAGTTGAATATTGACATTTGAAGTATATTTTAGTATTGTGAAAATTATTCAACACGTCTCCTACGTGTTGACCAAAATGTTGCCACGTGTTTAACACGGACCACTTGATGCTGCTAATAAGTATTGACTAAATTTTTTAGCAAGGAAGAATGGAATTATTCATTATCACTTGATTCAATTGCATTAGATTCCACTCCATTTCATTCAATTAGTTTAGTTTTGAACAAGCAGTAAAAATGATTCAATCATTAACAAAAATATATCGAATTCATTTCTGGATTCAAATGAACCTCAAATAAACTAAGAAATGAATCGAAATTACTCAAAAAAAATAAAAAACTTGGTCAATAATCCATAAGCACACTTGCATCCTACCTTAAAGCGTTCCGTTCTACAGCTTCGTGGACAGTGCGGCTCACCAGTTGAGCCATCCCATTGTATCTGACTATGTGCCATATTTCTGCTCTTGACAAGTAGTGACAACTGACAACAATGATGTCTCTCCATCTTAAAGGGTATGTTTGGTAAATGTGTTGGGAAAGAAATAAGCACGTTTGAGTTTCTTGAAAGTTTTATTTTTATGTTTGGCAACTTTTATCCTTCTGAAGGCAGAATTGAACACAAGTTTATAAGAAGTTAAAATTTGTAGCTTCTGCGTTTCACGTTCATGGTAGCTGATTATCTTAAAAAATTAGGTGGAAAATTTATTTTTTTTTTACCAATTCTACCATTCATTTTCTTCTATAAGAAGGATACCAGTAACTCTTACCTTCACAATAGTTCTTTGTAGTTCTTCCTACTTTTTCATGGTTTTTAGTTTCAATTTTTTTTCATCAAAATGGTTCAATTTGTTTCGATCACTAGCAAAATGGATATTTTAATTTTTTTTATTATTTCTAGTACTCACTTTCATATTTTAATTTTTATATTTTTTAATTATATTTTGTATTATAGAATAAATATTTTTATATTATTTGTGTAGTGTTCTGATTTCTTATGTTATGTTTTTATATGAGTTTTTTTATCATTTACTGTACTATTTTTTATATGTATATTTTGTATGAAATCTTTTTTTATTTTTGTTTGGCTTTGTTCATATGATTTTTTATTTATTTTATTATATTTCTTTTATTTACATGACAAATGTTGTTGACTTTTTTTATAGTGCTCTTATTTTTAGATATTTTATTAATTTTTATGATATTTTTATTATTTTTTATTCATATAAATTCATTTTTTTTCTATCATTTACTGTATTATATTTTTGTTGTGTATGAAATTTATTTATTTTTTATTGTATTTTTTTCATATAATATATGTTGTTAGCTTTATGAAATTTTTAATTATAAATAACAATAGAGTCATAAATAATGAAAATTTATAGTTAAAATTAATACTAAATTAAAGAGTACTTTTTTTTTTACCAAAAATAGGAGACTTGAACCCGCAATCTCTTAATTGAATATGGGGAGACTATACCATTTGAGTTATTACTCATTGGCACACAAACTTACTTTTCATTAAAATTAATTTTACAAAATTATATTTATACAAGCTCCTGTTTGCAAACTGTAATCTAAACACACACAAAGAAACTATATGTCAAACTGAAGCTATATCTCACGGAATCTTTTTATTGTTCTGTACCGTATAATTATCCAAGTGAAAAATATAAGACACACCAAATAAATAATATTTAACTAAAATAAGTAAATATATCTCACCATTATATATTAAACTTGTATGTTAATAATAAAAAGGAGACAAACATGCTTTGATCCAAAAGTACAAATAAAAAGTCCACAAATATAAAAGAAAAAGATTAAGTTAGGATAATATCCAAACAGGAGGACAAAAAAAATTAACATCTGATAATACTCTTCTACAGCTATTATCTTCCAAATTAAATATGTCAATATCATGACGCCAAACATCATCATCTGGGTGTAATCCAACCATACTATCAGTAAAATAGATCTTATTTCCCTTGCAATTGCTTGCCAATATCTGAATTGAAGAATTGAGTCCAACTATTAATACGTAATTCCCTAAATTATATATTCTTGACCATACTTTTGCATTTTTATTCAATTTATAAATATCGAATTTGATAGTCTTGTAATACTGCCACCATTCTGTATGCTTCGTAAAACGAATATGTCTTACGACCATCAATAAACTTCCATCATCACAACCAATCAAATAGCGAGCTATATTGGATAATATTGGTGTCATGCTGATAAAGAGGTGTGCCTTCGTAAAGTCTTCTCACTGGCTCTAAGTTTTTCTAGATATGAAATTCATATAATTGGTGGTCAGAGTTCACTGCATATACCTTCTCTTGAAAAAATATGACATCCACAATCCTCCTATGACTTGTTGGAAACTTGATCCATCTCCTATCATTGGCCTTGTAAAAAGCCAATCTTCCATCTCCCCCATATATGACCACGGCCATAAAATCATTGTAACGATCATTGTTAGGTGCTGAATTCGTAATAACCTTATAAACATTGTATTTCTGCATTGAAATCGTGTCCATATCTAAAGTGCCATCCGTGAACTCAAGATTAATAGTACATTTGTCACCATGTATATCAATTACATTGGGAAGAGTTGAAATTGGAAGAAGATCAAAACTAACCTTTGTAAATGGATTTAACATTCGTATGGTACCTTCATATATTAATACCATTATTATCCATCCATGACAAGATCCACGAATAAGGTTGTTTTGCAGCTCTGGCATTGTGAGATGGTAAATCTCCTTCTCTTCAAGAATACGGGTCCGTCTCTGAGTTAATTTTGAGATGGTACCTACATGTATCTTAGGTTTTTTGGAAGATCTTTCAGCAGCAACAGTAGGAATAGGTAATAACAGCCATGGAACTTTGTTGCCATTGGGGATCAGTGAAAGATTGAAGTTCCATTGCTTGCAAACCAATCGAAGTTGAAGGTATTCATCGTATGAATGGAACTGCTTTGCAATTTGGTTCAATATATCTTGATGAATGCTTGCCCATTGATCATCTCCACCCATATCTGAATCTGATGTGATTTTTTTTAGTAGGGTTAATTGAGTGTGTTACTCTCCTTTATATAACCATGCAGGATCCCGCATTAACTGGCATTGAATAGCTTTTTGTTTTTAAATTAAATTCAAATTTTTAAGTTGAATATTATATAATCTTATAAAAATATTTTAATATTTTAAATTTTAAATTCAAATTTATAAGGACAAATCTATCTATCTATTTTATTAATTCTATTAATATATAATTCTATTAATCTATCTATCTATTAATATATTAAATTCAAATTTCTAAGTTCAATATTATATAAGAATTTTTTTCATTTATAAAATAAAAAAATAATTATTTTCTTCAAAACGAGTTTTCATTTTTATTTTCTTCAAAACAAGTTTTCATAACCGCACCCCGGCAAACTCCATATATAAATTATGGAGTTCGCCGCACCCCGACGAATTCTATGATGAGTTTGGCAGACTATATATACTTGTGGGACCATTTTGGTTTGCCTCTTTCTTCTTCCATTCTCTCAAAATTTTCTTTATTACTTTTTTCTGCCTTTTCGACATCCATAAAATTTAATGTGGACAACTATCTCAGTTCCAGGTTAGTAAATAATAGTCTGTTTTTTTTTATGTTAACTTGATTTACTGTTTACATATTAGATAAAGTTGTTAAGTATAGATCGTTTATTAGTTAGAATAATAAATTTATTGTTTACATGTTAGTTAGGTAGACGTACTTTTTAGTGTTGTTATGTTAGGAATATTATTTTATGTCACCGTTTTTTAATTCAGTGGCTATCTATCATCATATTAAAGAATATAGAAAAGTATATTATTAGATAATCTAGTTAGAGGTATAACATTGTGTCAATTACGTGAGAAATAAAATTTAAGGTTGAGTTAGTTATAAATTAATTACTTACATGACAACGTCAGTTAAGTAGAGTAAGTTTAAAATTAGTAAGTTTATAACCCATTTTTCATTTAGTTTATTTTTTAATAATCTAGTATGTGATTTTATTTTAGTAGATTGTGTTTCGATGGAGCAGCAGTTATTGGGTTATGAGCATAAGATGTATGGATTGGATCAGGCTGAGCATATCGCTGGGAGGCTTGATCAAGTGGTATGATTTTTTAACCCTTTTTTATTTTATTATATTGAAAAAAAGTGAACTTGCTATTGTATTTATTCAAGGTACCATTCTTTATTAATTTTTTTTTCCGTTTGGTAGGCGCCTCAGATCTTGCGCACCAGACGAAACTTGATGACACGGCTGTTGGAGCAGATTAGGCCATATATGAGACGAGTCGGGTTTGAGTACGTCGCATACATGGTGGAGTTTGAGCATGGCCTCGGCGTTGATAGAGAGGTGGAGGCTTGAGTCCCATACGTTTCATTTACTGTGCGGGGAGATGACCATCACCCTGCACGACGTGGCATATTAGTTAGGACTCAGGATTGATGGTGATCCTGTGAGTGGATGCATCGGTGGGTGGGAGCAGCACCACCAGGGACGGACCATTGAGAAGTTATGTGAGCAAATACCGGGTGTTGTTCCTAGCCCAGAGGACAGACAGTCACAGACGAAGTGGACTGTCAAGCTCACTTGGTTCCACAACACGGTTTGTGGAGAGCTAGTGCAGGATGCTATAGAGGAGCGGCTGATGAGGTATACGAGAGGATACATCATGCAGTTGATAGGCGGTATCCTCTTTCCAATCGCCATATATTCTAGCGATGACTCTCTGTTTTGCAAGCCAAACATTTCTGTACGACGCCTTGTAACCAAAGTGATTCTCCACACCTCCTTGTAGAACCATGATGCTGATTGTTGGATCGGCCTTGACCATCGTAAAAATGTGTTATGCAATGACTTTTGAATTCAACCTACGATGATCTTGCCCCATCGAAGTTTGCATACAAGTATGAGAACCAGTGTATCTCCTAACCTCCCACCTTTCTTGCTTTCGGCGATATGATATAACTATGCTTCAATTACAACCGGGTCCGAACTGGATACATCTTGCATTGTATCTCCAATGGTCACTCTCTACTATTTTGCACTCCACAGCCCTCCTGACGCTGTACTGCTTAACTGCCAACATGACTTCTTCCTTGCTCCCAAATTGTTATCCAACCTCAAACTCGTTGCTTGGGTCTTCTTCAGGACCTCCTTGGGTAAACGACCAATGCGAAGTCATTGCATCGAGATTCAACCTAGTGAAATGATCCGGCCGGTCATATCGTTGAAAAATGGCAGGCTGTGTCAGAGCAATCTGTGTGTCACCGTAGTAGTTCATCTCCTCTTCCTCGTCACCATCATCAGGGATTTCAGGTGGTTCTTCGTCAGCATCCTCTCCATCATCGTGGTTGACTTCATACTGCTCCATCATCGGATCTCTGATAGCAGAACCGTCATGACTTTCAAGACCGTCATCTATTAAGTCAACGTTACAAACTTCAACATTAGACCCCTCCTAACTACCCTCAGGTGGCATATTCAGATCCACCATCGTCCTTCTGATAGTTCATCTAACAATGCCACCTGTCGGACTATCATCGACAGTATCTGCAGATGATCCTCGGCCACCAAAGTCAACAAGAAACATGTATAACTCCAACAGATGAATATTGGTCCGTCTGTTGTGCCACGACCTTATAAGCCGTACGTCCTCGTCGTCGCACAACCGGTACCTAATTCAAAACAATAGAAATATCGCTTACAACGACGGTCTAATAAATATATTAGTAACAGAGACAAAGACAACACAACTATAATATATGTTCATGTATTATTATCCCTTACTTTTTTTTGTTCCGTTTGGAAGTGATTTAACTTTTTTTTTTTAAAAGGGGCTTAAAGCCCAAAGCAAAACAATAACTATCAGAAACCATTCTTGGCATTTCACCGAAAAAAAAAATGAAACCATTCTTGGCAACAAATCACCCCTAATCAATTGAATTAATCATCATCCCAAGATCGCATGGGGGCTGGTCTACAAATACAAAACAACGATGTAGTTGAGGTTTAGTTTAAGTGGCAAAATCTTATACTTTTTAAGGGTTTAAAATTTGACATAGATCAAGTAGTGAAACTTTTTAATGTTGAACGTGTGAATGTGTAGTATGAATGTGTTCGTGATGTAAATCAGGATATATCTCTAAACTTTCTCTCGCAAGTCAATCCACGCACCAGTTTCCTTCCTTATATACGTGTATTTGTGATTTTTTTTTTAGATCATTTTTACCCGTCTCTACCCAAATAGGAGAGAAAATTTTTCTTTGATTCATAGTTAATCTTTTTCGGCATTATTATTAAAGATTAATTATAAATCACAAATTTTGTTAAACACAACCAAGTAAGAGAAAAAACAAATTTTTATGATGTAAGAGGAAAAAAAATTTGATGAAGTAACTTCCGATCAAAATAAGTAAATAAAAAATTTTAGACTATCTCACTTTCTCAGGACATACACTCTGACCCACCATAGTTTTTCTTTTGAAAATTTTTATTTTTTTTATCAAATAATTAAAATAAAACAATAAAATTTATAAGTTGATAACCAATTAATTATAATAAATACTTGATAAAACTTATAAGTATTTAAATTTAGCTGAGATTAAGTAATAGATGAAAACCCGTAAATATTACGTCGGGATAAAAAAAAAACCTGTATTTACATCATGAAATAAAAGAGCCTGAAGCTTTGGCAGAGATTTATGTAAGAACTCAAAACCAAACTGCATTCTAGTGCTAATTTTAGCAAGGCGATTTCCCGAGAGGCTAAATTTTCTATGCCTATCCCAGTTTTTTTTACTTTACAGATTATAAGCATCCGCTGTATATTAAAAAACAAATTTGTCACTTTTATCGACTTAATTTACATGGTCAATGATTGGAATGTTATTTATGATGGTGGGGATGTTGGTACTGGACCTAGCTTAAGTGAATGCAAGCAACACAAGCAAGTTGGCACTGATTCTGTTTTGTGTAATGAAGGCTACTTAGGATCCGTTTGGATAGGTTTATAAGTGACTTTTTTCTAACTTTTAACTTATAAAAATATGTAGTATTAATGTCTGGTATAATTTTTAAAATAAAATTGCAACTTTCTAAAAAACTATTTTAGTGTTTAAGGAGAAGTTAAAAAAAATAACTTATCTCATAATAAAAATCTTTTTATCACTTTTCTCTTAAAATAAATACTTTTAGAACTAAAAAATCAAACACAAAATAACTTATTTATAAGCTACTTTTAATATAAATATTTATTGTTTAAATTATTTTTTCAAAAGTAACTTAATTAAGTTGTTTACACAAACTGGACCTTAGTCAGGCTGCTAAAGTGTTTGTTAGTATCACTCAGCACTTCTAACCACAAGGAAAGTTAGTTAGCAAGTATTATAAATAGTAAGTGGTAGTTGAAGTGTAATTTTAGATTCTCTCTTATTCCATATCTCTGCATCTGAAAAAGCATTTATAACTGTCAAGTGACCTATTAAACAGAATATATAACAAGTCTTGAAAATATTCTAGTCTTCTAAAATTGTGTTTAGTTTAACATGTTTCCGTCTTCCTATCATTTTCTAAAACCCAAAAAATAACTCAATTATGGGACCGTAATTAAGAGTTTCCTCATGCATATAATAAGTAGATACATTTTCAATCTATATGGCAGCTGGAGAAAAAGCATCCATATTAATAATGAAATCAAGAATGAAGGTGGATTGTCACACGGAAAGAGGCTGTATGTATTTTTGTAGAACAGAGGCGACGAGCTTTTTGTAAACAGATTGCGTCGGGTGAAAACTGTCCCAAAAAACATGATCCAAAACGTTGGGACAAGTTGGTTGCAACTGCGTGCATAAAAACGTAACTTCTATTTTGCCTGTGCCACAGCACCCTCTGTCTTCAACTTTATACCCTGAAAGTTCAAAATATATATTCATGTGATTGAAAACTTGATTGAATATTGTTCATGTGATTTGGATCTTACCATATTTTGGGTAGTTGACAATAACGTCAAGTAAAGGGTTGTAGACATCAATAAATACAAATCTGGAATCTGGCAGATTCCTGTTGAGGGAATCCAATGCATTTGGCAGTTTGGCGTTAAATAACTTGCATGCATCATTTATCTTATCCACACACTGTCTTGTTATTCCTCCAGCCACTGTTCTCTGAAACGGTACGCACCCAATTGGGGGAGTGCTGAATACTCCTATTCTCCTTGCCCCAAGTTCATATATTTCCTTTATAATTAAATCAAATCAAATTAAATTTGTGTTTATAACTATTTATGCATTAATTAATGGTGAAAACTCAGGTGAAGTTGACTTCACTTGAAGTTGATATCTGAGAGCCGTTAGATAAAAATTTAGTCAAATCAGTCAAATAATTTAATGGCTCTCAGGTATCAACTTCACGTGAAGTCGACTGCACATGAGTTTCCACCAATTAATTAAGATGATAAAAACTCATGTGAAGTCGACTTCACGTGAAGTTGATACCTGAGAGTCATTAGATGAAAATTGAGTCAAATCAGTCAAATCATTTAACGGCTCTCATTATCAACTTTACGTGAAGTTGATTGGATCTAAGTTTCCACCAATTAAGATATAGCATACCTTAAAGTAAGTAGAGGCTAAGCGGAGCAATAGATCAGTGTAAGCAGGGACATCATATTCCAACTGTCTAACATGTGACAAGAAGTATGTGTTGGAAATGTCATTACTGCCCATGACAACAAGATAAAGGCTGTTCTCTATTATGTACTCTGCTCTCTCTTCTCCAACCACCCCTCTTAACTTTCCTATGTAATCTTTGAACATTTCTATTTGAGAGTCAAAATGTATCGCTGACTTCTCATCATGCAATCAAAATAAGTTACAAAATCAACATCATAGCCATACATAGGACACAAAATATCAAATCAAATCATATGCGTACCGCAAGTTTTGACGTTAAGGGATCATAGCCGGCGCCACCGGATGCAAAGCAGACACCGGTGACAAGATCAGTGGGTTGTAGATTTGGATCCAAATATGCTGGTAGAAGCTCTTTTATGCCTAATTCTTCAACTGATCATTTATTATTTCGTTACTTTAAAGGAGGGTCATTATCATTATTAAACAAACAGTACGAGAATATTTATTAGAAAAAGTACAGTTAATCAACAAGATTTTTGAACAATGTGTAAACAATGTGAATTAATAAGGTCAAAAGAGTAAATTTAATTCGTAGCATTAAATTAGAGTGTAGTGTATTTTCATTTGATTGGTGGTTGTTCATATTATTCAAAATTTTCATTATTTACCTAGCACTCCCCTTATTCCATAGGGATTTTAACGGTCACTGTATGTATTATTTGATACAAAAAATTAAACAAGGATGCTCACGTATAATGAATAATAAAAACAAAAACTTGAAGGAGTTTAATATATACACTAACTCATAAACTACTAGTAAGAGAAGGGAGAATCTGACAATGTTGATGATTATATATGCACAAGGGTACTAAGAGCTGAGACAACAGCATGCTTAATAGAATTCAATAATAACAAACTCTAACTGACTCAACAGATGAGAATTATACTCTCTACAATCTTTCATACTTTTTTTTATAACATGGTGCAGCTAATGTTTTATTATATTATTTTTTGTAGCATTTATTATCCTTCATAGCTAGTCACGACTAAGTGTACATATGTTACAGCAGGTTGGCAGATGCAAAATATATATAAAGAGAAAGCAATTAATTTTATACCTACAAAATCTGATGGAACCTTTCCATTGCTAAACCTTCCGGTAGGCATTCCTCCACCTTCAAGATCTTCTCCATATGGTGGGAAATTGCACCTTGCTTCCGTTTTCAAGTTGTTGTTGTTGTTTCCAGTATCCATTATGGAATCTCCGAACACAAACACTGCAGGAATAGTAACATTTGGTGGCAATCTCACAAGACCCAATGTTCTTAAGGGAATAATAACTAAAAGAAGCAATAAGTGACAAACTGAACAAGGTGGTGAAGGAAACAGGTTGTTCTTATTTATAGAAAGAACCATTCTGTAAGTTATTACTGTTTTGTACTATACTTACTAATAAGTTGCAGTAACTGTATGTAGCTGCAATATTTTTGTACTTAACGTTGGAAATTAATCTACCTGTGTATATAGCTAGCAGCAGCAGCAATTGCCATTGCCATTTATATTAGTGTTGCAGAATGCAAGCTAGTTGGTGTATTTATTGCATCTAACCACTGATTCAAACAAACCGAGTTATTAGGTGGTTCCTTCTGACATTACAGTAATTGCAAAGCTAGCTTTCCCTCATCTCATCCCTCCTCAAACCACAGTTATCTTATACACTAACATCATCAACATTTTTTTATTATGTCACAATATCATCATGCACACAATCAATAATCTTTTCTATATCTACAAATAAAGAAATATTTTAAAATGTTCATAATATGTTATATTGTTTCATGATTTAATTTCTGTCTTGTATTTACTTATATCATTTAGCAATTCATGCTCATGCACAACTATGCAGTACGTATGTTTAGACCTTTCTACTATGGTTGACTTCGTATTTAAAAAAAAAAAAAGAATTTTAAGGAACCATCAAAATTTATTGCTTTTGGCATCAACTAGAATGTTTAAAAGTACAAGGTAAAGTATGTTATTAGATTACTAGATTAAAAAAATTAAGTTAATAACTAAGTAATATGCAAAAATAATAAATTCTAATGGTTTCTATTATTTTTCTTTAAAGAAAATTTTACTGCACATATTTAATATGTTCCACAAACTTATAAAAATTTATTGACCTTTTTTTTTAAGACTAAGAGCTTAGAAAAGAGTAAAGTAAGAGTAAAGAAAATTAGCAGCATTTATCAGGTATGGCTCACGAGTTCACGTACTAAATTGCTGGCTTCTTTCACTATTTCTGGTGCCGGGCTTATTACCTTCTCAAAAACACACTGATTCCTCGCTTTCCAAGTGCTGTAGCACAGTGCCGCTATGAGGAGGGTCTTTTATCTACCGTCGAATTGAGCCGCTGCCCAGGATAAGACTCGTTGCCACCAATTGAAAAATGTCTCTTCTTCTCTCATCTATAGGTCAGGGTTATTAAGCTTAGGCTCCATATTATTGAAGACAGGGGGCATTGGAACAAAGCATGAGAAATTGATTCAGCTTTCAACATGCATCTTGGACAAGTGGCAGGAGTGGATGCGAACCAGCTGTGAACTTGTTGCAACATCGGAAGCTTTTCATGAAGACTTTTCCATAAAAAAACCTTAATTTTATGAGGTAATTTCAATTCCCAAATGCTATTCTAGACTCTGTTGTTCTGGGCCTCAATGAAGTAGGAGAATGAAAGAATCCATAAACAATTTTGTATCCTGACACAACTTTATATATACCAGATTTTGTCCAGTACCAATTAACTTCATCCTCCTCCTCTGTTGGTTTGATTGAAAAATTTTTATTGCATATATCAACTGAAAAAATTGACTCAATCAGATTTCTATTCCAACTTCTATCAGGATTTAGTAACGCACTAACGTAATACACTTGCAGATTTGGCGGGATTGTGAGTGCATTTTGAGGGACATTAAGGGGCACTGGTGGTGGGAGCCAGGGGTCATGGAAGATGTGAACATTAGTACCAGAGCCTATTTTCCAGAACAAGCATTTCTCGATCACCTTGCGCCCTTCAAGAACACTTCTCCAGCCCCACGACGGTACGCTTCCTATCTCTGCATGTAGGAAATCTTTATATCTGAAATATTTAGTTTTGAGCATTCTTGATAGAGTAGAATTAGAGTATTTCATTAGACGCCAACATTGCTTGCCCAATAACGCCAAATTTTGCGCCCTTAGGTCCTTGATCCCCAGCCCTCCATCTTTCTTCGATCTCGTCATTGTGTCCCATTTAATCCAAACTATTCTTCGTTCTGCGCATTTTTGACCTCACCAAAATTGCGAGAGCATACTATGAATCTCAGTCAACAGCGTGTTCGGGAGCTTGAAACAAGAGAGTGTATAAATAGGAATCGCCTCCCTCACCGCTTTCAATAGCGTGTGCTTGCCACCTGATGACAATAGACTTCTTTTCCAACCCATAATCCTCTTCTGAACTTTATCTTTGATAGCTTCAAAGGTTACTTGCTTTGATTTTTGAACTATAGAGGGCAGTCCCAGGTATTTGTCTTGTATTTCGATATGTTCAATATTTAGTGTCTGAGCAACTGCTAATCTTGTGTTCTGAGGTGTACTGAAAAAGATAGCTGACTTATTCAAATTGATTTTTTGCCCACTAAAACCCTCATAGATCTCTAACGATTCTAAAAATTTATTGACCTTACTTACGATACAAACCCTTTCTTTAATGTAAAGCTATTCTCGCTCATATGGTTCAAAATTGTTCAATTTTGCTTTGATTACTAGTTAAGTTTCGAATTCTTCGGGCCCTGCCATTATTGTGTGGCTCAAGAAATAGTGGCATATAGCCGACACTATAGAGCATGATTTTAAATTGTGGTAGCAATATTGTTGTAGTAGCTAGCTTAGTGCTCAATAATACATGGACATTTTGGTGAAAATAATTGGGAATGTTCGTTATATTATTCATATTTGTAATTTTGCTATTGCAGGTACACTATAACAATAATATATTTGAAATCATGCTGCTATAGTCTGAGTATGGGCATTAAAGTGAATATATATAATTTTATTAGGAAATCTGAAACAGACAATTTTTTTTAATTGTTTGGTAATTTCGGCAATTTCATTATCTTAATATCTATATATATAAAGGTGCCAACTATTCGCCAAAAAATAAAAAGAAAAGTAAGAAAAGGAAAAGGTGTGAATTGATTCATGTGATATTTGGCTACTTGGAAGTAGAATGATATATATATATATATATATCACCACCGCCTTTGATCCATCTTCAGGTGTGTGTGAATCACTATCATTGAAATGTAAATAAGTTTTTCTATTTTCTTATTAATAAACAACTGGTTTTTCCCTACCCCATGCATATAGATCCATTATGCATTAAAATTGACGAAACTATGTCGTTTAGAGGATAGATTATTACCATTAAATTGATTGATTGTAATAGGGTCGTATGAGTATCTTTGTAAAAACAGAAATTAACTATAAATTAAATATCCAGAGACATAGAGTTAGAAGAATTATACAATTGGAGGAGGTGTGTATTGTTTAAACTTTAAAGTATAAAATTTTATTATAAGATAAAATGATGAATAGTATTAGTGTTGTGTCACACTCAACTCAAAATAGTATTGCGTGCTACTTGTCCCAACTAAACTGCTAAAAATCATATGCCCAACACAGATGAATACTGAAAAATAAATGCACATGTCATTCTTCTTAATTTATAATCATATACGTAGTCAATGGCGGAATTTAGTTCAAACAAGGAGAGCTATGCCCCCCAAATTTTTTATAAAAAATTTAGTAGTATTTTTTTAAAAAATAAAAAATAGTTTAATTGACTTAAATATTTTATTATGACTTAAAGTATCTAATAAGTTTAATAAATAACATTCTCTATCTTTAAGTTCAAATATAAAAAATTAGATATTTTTTATTTATTTAATTTAATATTATTTTATATTTCACTATTTATTTAACTTAATTTTTTATATGATAAAAATAATAGAATATTCAATAAGTATTAATACTATTGTATTTGTATAAATTGATAAAAAAAATTCAATAAATATTATAAATTTTAATATTTGTCCTTCTAACTTCTTCTTTACATATTTTACAGGATATATATTCAAATTTTTATATAAAATAATAATAAAAAATCAAAGAATTGATACATTTTTTAAGAGGAATGCTAATATTTAAGAAGGAGAACATATAACTTTTACAATATCAACATCTGTAGATAATTCTTCTACTTTAATATATCACGAGGAAAGTGAGATATAACCTTCAAAAGTTCAAAAAGTTACATCTAATGACTTTAACCTTAACTTTTTAAAACGAGATCTTGAAAAATGACTTTAAAATTGGCAATATCACTAAAACCAGAGAGATGAGATTAGACAAACTTATCTTAAATGGGGTTTATATAAAAAACATTTTAACAATTATTTTCTATCTGATCCCAAATTTTTATTTCAAGTTCCACCACTGCACGTAGTGATAGCCACTTTAATTTGGACAGCAATATTAGTTGATCAAGTGAACTAATTTAATTATATGTAATCAGGCCTTAATAAACCTTTTCTCTAATTACATGACAAGTGATCCGTATGTATATTTGGAACATTATCGTTCATGAAAATGCGGAATTAGAAGCTTCTTATCATTAGTACTATTATTTTCTAATAAACCGTATTTGAGTTAGAATGGGTCAAAGTATACGATTCAATGATTAGAAGAAGAGAAAGTATATAAAAACAGAGGACCGTAAACCAATTACCGGAAATGGTTGGGACTAAAAAGGAAACATATAAAAGCAACTGCAAGTAACTAATCATATCCGTTAATTTAATTAATCACGTGCTCAATTGGTTGATTGTAGTGTAGTGTTACTTATAACTAACTGTACTATCCATATATATAATTAGGATGCTGTCGTGATGGACGATGATAATAATACAGAACCTTTCTTAAAAGAACAATGTTAGGGGCCAGCAATATTTGTGATTGGTAGCCATCAACTAGCCATCAATGATGATTTGATGGTGTGAGATTGGTGTGAGATTTCATCCAATGGCTCACCTTTCTCTGCTGGTTACATGCTGGCCAAAATGCAATAAAATTGCTGACCCCTAAACTTTTCCTTCTTAAAAGCTATATATTCTTCTCCATCAGTCATTGTTCAATCCTTCAATTTTGTTAGAAACCAAACAAACTTGCCAATTTTATTTTTGCATCCGCCACATGGATATCTGTTGCGTCAAGTTTCCTTAGCACGTTTCGCAATCTTCAACCTTTTGCAATTTCGTTTTTTCTTTTTAAATCTTTTTAATATATAATTATGATCTATCTACTCCATTTTGTGGAGGACACTGAAATTATTTTGCATTATCTGCAATTTTGGTAATTTCACTATTTGAGTATGACACATCTGTCGGGACTAATAAATATAGCAGTTAGGAACACAACTAAACTAGCTAGTACACTAACAGATAATTTATTTGTCATCATTATTATATAGGTGAATGTTATGGTGACTAAAATGTGGTGTCTATTTATTAAAAAGAGTTAAAAATTAATATTTAATTTAAAAGATATAAAAATAAATAATTTTTAAAAATTTAAAACTTACTACAAAAAAAAAGTTAGACAAAATTTAGACACCAAATCATAGTCACCATAGAATTGGCCTATTATAAATCTACAACACTTTTATAAATAATATCACATCAATTATTTATTGCGCCACTCTCATAAGTCAAAATCATTCAATTACAAATTTATATAAAACAATTGAAACTCACTTACAATTAAAAGTTGTTAGATAATATTACATACTAAAACAGTTTTGCATTTAAATTAATAAAATTAGTTCAATTTCTCGTTTAAAAAGGTGAAAAAACAGAAAAATTAAAAGCGGTAATTACATAAAGAACGATGAACACATACAACAGAGTTAATTATAATGTATTTTGATATAGGTATAAATGAAACAGAAGATACATGGGTGATGCACCTTTGGTGCGTGGGTTTATTGGGAATAATGAAAAAAAGAATTAATAATGTCACAAGAATTTGGGGAGATATTTAGAAACAATTGGAGAAATGAGGCTTTTGTAAACGATCTCGGTAGGGTGAAAGCTATCCCAAAAGACATACTCCAAATCATTGGGACACGTTGGAACAAATCGATTGCATAATTCCACTACCTCTATTATCCCTGTTCCACAGCAACCTTTGTTTGCCACTTTATAACCTGCCATAATCCATGCATGCATCATTGTTAATTAAACAATATAATAATAATGGAACTATATGGTAGCGTTTGACATAGAAACCAGAGACGGAAAGACTGAAACTCAGAGATAGAGATTGAAATAAATCTCAGTATCCTGTTTGGTACAAAGTAAAAGACAAAAATTGAAACAATAATGAAATTCTAATTTAATTTGTACAAAGGATAAAATTAGAATTAATTAATTGAAATGAAGGTATTTTAGGTATAAAATGTTATTAAAGTTTCAGTCTCCATCTCTAAAAATTTTAGTCTCCTGTGTCCTCACTTTTTGGAGGTACTGAAATACTAAAATTTTGGAGACAGAAACAGAAATTTTAATATCAGTCTCTGAACCAACAAACATGATATTGAGTCTCAGTCTCCCAATCTTTGTCTCAGTACCTCAAAACAAACGCTAGCTATATGTATATATACATACCATATTTTTGGTAGTTTAGAATGATATCGAGAAGAGGGGTGTAAACATCAATGTAAACAGTCCTGGCATCTGGTAATTGTTGATTAAAGGAATCAATCTTGTTTGAGAGTTTGGAATTAAAGAACTTTGCAGCATCATTTATTTGTTCTGCACAATTTCTTTCTATTCCACCAGCTGCCGTCCTCTGAAATGGTATACATCCAAGGGGTGGAATACCGAATACCGCAATTCTCCTTGCACCAAGTTGGTATAATTCTTTCAAGAAATTAGAAGCTGATTTGAGGAGAATGTCAGTGTAAGTAGGAATGTCATATTGTAACTGCCTAACGCGAGTCAAGAAGTAGGTGTTGGAGATGTCATTGCTTCCAAAAACCACAATATAGAAACTGTTGTTTAGGATGAAATTGCTTCTCTCCTCTCCAACCTCTCCTTTCAACTTCCCTATGCATTCTTTGAACAAATCTACTTGTCCCGATAAAGATATAGCAGCCTGCTTATTCATTATTCAATTCATTCCATTACTTAATGCACAAATCAACAAAAGTATAATAAAAACAATGTTTCATACCGCTGATAGTGAAGTGAGAGGGTCATATCCAGCACCACCAGATGCAAAATTCACCCCAGTAAGCAAATCACTAGATTGGAGATTTGGATCCAAGTATGCTGGTAGATACTCTTTAATACCTAAATCTTCAACTGGTACATGCAGAAAATACCATTACCGACTAAAATATCACATGTAAATTAATTTGCTTTTTAAAAGATACTAATGCAATTAAGTTCTTTTGTTAAATTTTTTATGCTAATATATTATTATTATTTAATATGATAATATTAGAGAAACCAAAAAAAAAACTCCAACTTGTCTTATTTAATATTTATTAATTCTAGCAATATCTGTTTTTGACAATTCAAACATTTTCGGATTTAATATATGACAAATTTTATTTTACAATTAAGGGCAATATTTCAATATGAAAAAATTAACAAAAAAAATTAGAGAAAGTCTAAAGAGCTAGCACTTTTATTAAAATTTGGCCAATACTTAGTTAGCAAAAAATTTTTTTTTTTACTATTAGATGAAATCTCACACTATTAAAAATACTATTAATGGCTACAAATTACAAAATCTGCTAACCCCTTAACACTACTCGAAAAATTAATCTATTAATTTGACTTATCTTACTTTTTAGAAATTAAACGAGACATTAACTTTTTAGAGAAATAAGTAAACTCACATATGATCTTAAGGATTAACTCAACTAAGAAAATAACAAGATACGATAATTAAATTTATCATTAGTTTAGTTCTAGGTGATCAACCGAAATTAAGCCCCATATTGTTAAGAAATGCATGGTTATGATGATAAATCTTTTTAAGAGTTTCGATAATCTTCTTTCAAATAATTATTCTAAAATACTTGTATACAATTATTTTGTAATGATTTTAATATTTATTAAAAACATTTAACTTTTACATTAGCTGCATATTTACCGACAATGTATTAAAAATTTAAAGGAGGTACTTTAATAAAAATACTAAAAATACTTTTTTTTAAAGACATTCACATATGTCATGTTATTATTGGACATTTTTATTAAATTGGCTAATAATTTATTTTTTAATAAACTAGAACAAAATCGATTTATTATGACAATAATAATAAATCCAATTGTCTGCATTATAATTATTAGACTTGATTTAATTCGATCGAATTATATCATCTAAATCGAATATCTTTAAATTTTTTTATAAAAAGACAATTATATCTCTAACTTTTTATTTTTCGGACATTTAAATCCCTAAAAATTAAAAAATATAATTAAATCCTTAAAAAAATTTGAGTTTATTGTTATTGTTATAAAAAATCGGTTATATTTTAATTTGTTAAGAAATTAAAAAATAATCAATTCATTAATACGTCCAATAATAATGCGACACATAAATGTCCTTATAAAAAGATTTTTACGCGTATTTATAGGAGCATCTCTTAAAAGTAAAAAAAAACAGATTATCCCTTTCACGCTTATGTCACGACGAGATAGTAAAATCCGATCTAATTTATCTTAATCAATTAGTTAACATGTTAGTTAACCGTATTCTGAAACGAAAAAAAATTATTGGCTTATCAAATTATTTATCGAACTATAAAAAAGATTTAACAAAAGATAGAAACAAATCCACTATCTATTTTACGTGAAGCCTAAATTTAAAATCATGTAAAATATGCGCATGAGACCGTTACATGGCACGGCACTTTTTGGCTAGGCAAAGGTAGTATCCTTTCAAATTGAATACGGAATATAAATAATGTATTGTAAGAAACTGTATAAATTCATGTGATGCCAGTTGAAAATCGTTAAATTATTTAACTTATTAAATTATTATCTAACGACTCTCAACTATTAATTTACATGAAATTAATTGTATTTACCAACTATATATATATAAAACTAAAAATGTTATTTATACATCAAAATCAGCCACCAATATATTTATGTATAAATATATACGTGGTTTAATTTATTTTCGATGTGTATTTATATTCTAATATGTAATTTATATTTGTGACTGAACTTTAGTAGTTGATTTTAGTATACATATAACATTAACAAAAGAAAACGTACGGAAGAAAGAGAAGATGTGTACCAATAAGGTCTGCTGGAACCTTGCCATTGCTGAAGCGGCCAGTCGGTATGCTTCCCTTGAAATCTTTGCCATACGGCGGGTAGTTGCATTTTGCCGGCGTTAGCTTGTTACCGTTGTTGTTTCCTGTGTCCACGATCGAATCTCCAAACACATACACTGCCGGAACCGTTACATTCGGTGGCAGTTTCACCAATCCTTTTGTTTTGCATAACACACCTAACAATATTATGCAACGGAGGAACAAACAACCACCACATAACCACACCTTCATAGTAGAAACAACCATATCTATATAATTGTTTCGATACTCATGAGCAACAAACTTATTTATTTGTTATAGTTTGGACCAGTAGGGATCCAGCTATATATATACGTGTGTATCATGTTGCATAGAACGTTTCAGCGCTCATTATTATTATTGATACAGGCAGACTGAGCATTATTAATTATTGCATCTAACTATGCGGGTTGTGTCAAGCATAATAATAATGCATATATATGCTTGACTTCCAAATTCAAATACGTACCACAAACTACACTCTGTACATGAAAAGGGGAAATTAAACATAATACACATATATTTGAGAACAAACATGCATGCGGTGAAAAGAAAACAAATTTCACTAAAAAGGGAATAAGAACATTAATTATTTTGCATTTATTGGGAATCAAATTTATCATTTCTAGAATGGTGACCTAGAATTGTATATTATCTTGCTATCCTACTTGAGATGATACAGTTGCGTTGATTTATCCAAAACAAATAAATTAATCAATAAAATCTGTTCAAATAAACACATAATTAATGAGATATATCAAAGAGAAAACAATGTTATTGTTTGTATCCATTGAATTCGGATTAGCTGGACCTAGTAGAGTTAGTTGTAAGTTGTGAGTACCATCAAATTAAAGCTTTGGTTTTCAAATGAGGGTTAGGCCCCATATATTAATTAAATTAAGTATATGCTATCTAGCTACTGTTCCTAAAGGTTTTACAAAGTAACTTACTACTAAAGAAATGTATAATAAAAGTATATCCACTACAAAGAAATTTGCTAATAATTTACAAGCTTCCCACAAATTTTTCCTAAAGTTCCTTCAAAATCAAAGATATGATCATCAAACTGAAAAGATATCTCAATTAGTACTCATTCTATTCAATGCATCTGCTTAAAAGTTACCACTTTAACCACGCTTAAACATTAAAACTGAAAAGATATGATCATCAAACTAACACTAAGATATATCGTAGCGCCATCGTATTAATTAGACCTGCAAAAAGCTGGTAATACAGTGTATGAAGCAATAATGTGAGGAAGATAATGGATAGCAACTCCCATCAGAGTATAAGCATAGACAAGTACTTACATCATGAGCCATAGCGTATTTTAGATAATTCTTTTAAAGATAAAGCAAAAGATAACGCGTCTAAACTCTAAAGAATAAGTGCAGTACAGATTTAGACGTAATTTAACTGTGTATCAGTATCAGCAGCCAGTAGAATATGAAAATAGAAAAATAAAGTTTTCAGCTCTTAACCACTAATAATATTAGTCTTTTTTTTTTTTTTCATTTGAAGAGTTTATTTTAAACTCCAAGTGAAATTTGGTTCGAGCCAAATTCCTCCACCATAAAAAAAAAAAAAAAAAAAACCCACAGTACTTAAAAGTAAAAATCTCGCAATTCTCAATATTATTTTAATTTAGGTGATTGCTCTCATACCCCAAAATTTGTGAGAGAATTTATATCCTGGATATGTGAATTAATATAAGAGTAAAGTATCGTTTTTGTCCCAACATTTGGGGGAAATTCTATTTGTATCTCTAACGTTTAAATCGTCCTATTTGTATCCTTAACGTTTATAAAAGTGATTCAATGTTATCCTACTATCAATTATACTAACAAATCATATGATATTTTTCAATTATTCTCACTTGGATGTATTCATTCTCAATTAGTAGGTCTCACTTGGATGTGGTCGATTTTAATATTATACCCACTATTTGTGTTTAGATTCAATTATGTCCTTAGAAAAGTGAATTATGTAAATATTATAGGAATTAGTTTTAACATTTGATGAGCTATTTTTCGGAGTAGATCATCGATTCTATCCCAAACATTTATATTCTAACTTCAAGAAAAGGTTTTTAAAACTCAAACTAAAGCATTCATGGTGTGTAATTGACGGCAGGATAACATTGACGATTTAAACGTTAGAGACACAAATAGGATTTACCCCAAACGTTGGGGACAAAAACGATACTTTACTCATTAATATAATATAGGCACATGATATTATTAATTCCAATTAGTTAATAATTAAATAATTTTAAAAAATTAAAATTTAATATATTTTAGAAGTATATTAAATATTATTTATGTACAAATATTAATACATATATATTATTAACCATACATGATTAATCATGATTAAATATTATATTATATTTTATTAAAATCAAGGAGCCTGTTTAGAAAGTTTTAAATGTTATTTTTTTGAGCTTTTGATTTATGAAAAATAGTAGTATTAATGTCTGGTGTAATTTTTAAAAGGGGAGTGCTAGATAAACAATGACTATCTTGAACAATATGAACAACTACCAATCAAATAAAAATATACTACACCCTAGTTTAATGCTACTAATTAAATTTACTCTTTTAACCCTATTAATTCACATTGTTTAAAAATATTGTTGGTTACCTATACTTTTCCTTTTTAAAATTAAATTGTAGCTTTCTAAGAAGAAGCTATTTAAGTGCGTATGGATAAGTTAAAAAAATGACTTCTCTCATAATAAAAAGTTTTTTTTTTAATCACATTTCTTTTAAAATAAGCACTTTTAGAACTAAAAAACTAAATACAAAATAATTTATTTATAAAATACTTTTAATATAAACATTTATTGTTTAAGCTATTTTTTCAAAATAAGCTTAATTAAACTGTTTACCCAAACTAGACCTTAATACAAAATAAAATAGACTGCTGCCATTGATGGCAGACGTAGTGGCTACGGCGAAACGCGACAGCGGTGCGAACAGGAGTCACGGGCGGACGTGACAGACAGTGATAGAGATGCGACGACTCTGATGGATCGGAGGAGGCGGACACATAGGGGTCATGGAGGCTCAGGATGTGAGAAATGGTGGCGAGACGTGGCGACACTGGTGGAGGAAGCAGACCCAGGGGTGAAATCAGAGTCACTGAGGCCAAAGACGCAATAGACGGTGATGGAGATAGACGAAAGAGTAAAAAATAGAAGGGATGTAACGGTGTTGGTGAGCGATGGTGAACGACAGTAGTGAAAGAGCTCGACAAAAATTCAGATTTAAAGATAAAATTTTTTTGAGTAGAGAATCTTTAGTGTTTAGACTTTAGAGTCAAGGGAGGGTGAGAAAAAGAAGAAATATTTTTTTATTTTATATTAATTTTAATAAAATATAATATTTAATTATGATTAATCATGTATAGTTAATGGTATATATGTATTGGTATTTGTACACAGATAATATTAATATATTTTTAAAATATATTAAATTTTAATTTTTAAAATTATTTAATTATTAACTGACTAAAATTAATGATAACACATGTCTTTATTATATTGGTCTATATATATAGAATATAAATTCTCTCACACATCTTAAGGTATGAAAACAGTCACATTTAATTGAATGATCTAATTCAATTCAAAAAGTGAAAAATATTTCACATTTATAAATACTCTAAAACTTATATCTTAAAAGATGTACCACTTACTATAAATATTTCGAATCAACCAAGCAATAAATCATTTAATATAAAACGAATAATAAAATAAAAAATATTATTTTAGAGTATCTCTTGAAAAAGAGTAAATATCTTTTCCGATCTCTAACCATTTGCCCGATAAATTTTTCACCCCCTAAAAAATATAAAAACTAAAACCGATCTCTATCTACTTTGATATATGGTTCTAGTCCCTGGTTAGGGACCGGAAAGGACATTTACTCAAAGTAGATAGAAACTGGAACGTACATATATCAAAGTAAATAGGGACCGATTTGGATTTTTAGATTTCTTAGAAGGTGGAAAGTCCATCAGGTAAATGATTAGGAACCGAAAAAGACATTTACTCTTTGAAAAATTATATAAAAAAGTTGTAAAGTAACATAATGCTTGAAGTGTTACATATTATAAAGCATATTAAAAGCACTACACAGTTCACCGAATTTAAATGACGTTGACAATCTTGGAGCAAAAGCATTAAATTAATGGGAAAAGAACTCGTTTTCAAGGGGTCTTATCGTGAAGATAGTGATATTAGAATAATTACGTAATGAAATTCATACAATTCAATGCCAGGTTCTTTGTGGGAAAAATCTGGTGACACTGTTGTGTTTGGGTGTAGTATTTTACTATTTTTAAAACGCTTGTTTGAAAATATAGTTAGATTATTTTTATTCATAAAATATACCGTTAATTTTATCATAAGTCTCGAAAAAATAGTTAATTTTATCATCTATTAATTTTGAATGTTAATTAATCTTAAAGTGATAATTAGATCTTCAAATATTTTGATTTTAGATTAGTTAATCCTTGAAAAGAAAAAAAATAAGTATTAAATAGATCCTCTATAATAACAAATGTTCAAATGATGAACATGTATGTCTTTCTGTCAATAAATAGTGCGAAATAAAATAAAATTGTCCATATATTTCATTATCTACCGTGGTGCATGTCTTATTGCTACCACATGAACATAAAAAAGATGCAATTTTGAACAATAAAGCATTTATTATCTTTTGAGTTTTCATATATCCTTTATTAACTATTCTCTATTTATCACAAATCCTATCAAAACAGGTAAAATTTCACTCCAAAAATTATCTACATGACTATCTTTCATAGATAGACACATCAGAATAGTTAACAATACATATAAACATCACTGTTAAATTTTAGTTGATAAATTGCCAAAAAGATATCATATATCCACTATTTGCTACCATAAAGAACCAAATTGGTACTTTTTTTTCCAACTGATCAAAGCGAGATCGAAATCTTCAGAGACCTAATTATTATTTCAACTGATAAATGCATTTTCACTCTAATCCAACATACCGAATATCAAAAACACTTGACATAGATACCACATTGTTTCAAAACCAGTTTTTTTTGGTATTGAGTTTCAAACCAGTTAAGCTGCAAGACATCGACACAGCTATACATGCATGTTCACCATCTACATCTTTTTTATACAAAGGGACAAGCAAATCGCAGCATTTTAAGGAGGATAAAAATACAGGTATACATATACATGCCAAGCTCGAAGCGCCGAAAACAAAAACCGCAGAACATAAAAGTCCATATAAAATTATTAGACTGCAAGAGATTGATAAGAAAAATTGAATTTAAAACAAGTTAACAAGTTGACACATATGGACACCTTCATCAATGAGCACTCACAAGAAATGGGTGCTGGCAAACTCCACACTCTATGGTCTCTGAACCTGAGCTGGGTACCTGGACCTGCAATAGTGCCACATCTTAAGTCCCCAATGAAGACGATAACATTCATGTTCAAGAGAAGTGAGGAATGATTCCTAAGAAAACCAATCAATATATTTCAAACCTGCAGATGGACAGTGCAAATAGGACATGCAACTTCCTTCATCCGTCTTCCAGATCCTTCAGACTTGGAACCTGTGAACCAGAGCACTTGAATGAGCCAGAGACATCAACTTACCGTTTGGGAAGAAATTCCAACTAAGCTACCCATATAACATATTCTCATTGAAACCTGCTACTTCGTTTGATTAACTAATCAAAACCATAAGAACAATTTTTAAGACCAGTCTCCAAGAGTTGAACTCATTACAATACCTGATGCCTTTCGATTCCTCTCCAGCTCCTCCTACCAAAATTCACCAATAACACAAATTAACATGTATTTCATGCTCATTAACCCATGTGCACAAACCAAAGTAATCAGATACGTGAATTTAAACCTTGATTGGGCAATAAAAAGTTAAAAAACGAAGCAGAAAGACATATTACGGCATGCACTACTATATACCTGAAGTTTCCTGGCAAGATCCTCATGACTTTGCAACACTGGTTTATTTGCTGCTTCTTTAGCATTACTCAGTCTCTGAGTCACTTCTGCCTAAACAACAAAGACTATAAGACCAAAGTCTTTTGAATGCAAACAAAGCATGGCTTTTAAGTCAGCAAAATCTATTTTGAATATTTCAATGAAACAATTATCTATCAAGCAATAATTGAATTTGATTCTTGACTTCATCATGTTCCCTAATTTATTTCCTTGTTTAAAGTTTAATTAGTGCTAGCAACATTGTGTGTGTGGTGCTTCATTGACATGTAGCTGACCTTGCCTAGGGATAGGGGTCTTATTATACAAGTGGGCTAAGAGGTATTCACATTATCACACACCATGTCGTTCCAATATCCTACCAATTGGAGTATTTATTCTATATTTCCCCTTTTTCCTACCTAAACACTAAAATATCATGAAAAAACAGAAGGTAAAATTGCAAATAACTTGACTCAACTTAAAGAGTAGCAAAACAACACCGCAAACTGTGCACCAGAACTTTAACCATTCAGCAATTCACTACTTTTATTTATCAATCCTCCTCCAAGACCAACATTATGCTTAATCTTTCTTCCAAGCCTAACAGTTCCTACCATTTAGAAATGAAGTTATACTAACCTAGGGCATAGAAAAATTGGAGCAAAAAATATAGTGAATAAATTTTTAAAGTTCAACAAGATGAATTGGCAAAACTAAAGTCATAGGTAATGCAATAGAAGTTTAACGTTGTGACCCATAATTACAATTGGATATATATATATATATATATATAATGTCAAACTACATGGCTCTACATTTTCTACTGTTGAATATCCTGAATCAACTAACAAATGAAGAAATAAAAAGTTAAAAAATGTAAAGCAAGATCACTGATTAGGGGAAAACCATATCCATTCTACAAAGCTCCCATTAGTTGCATTAGCAATTCGGAAATTACTAAAGTAAACACATTCAATGCATTGGTTAATGAAGAAGGGATGAAGAGAAAAGTCAACAAAGATTATGCATACCATGCATCGGTCACAAACACGTACTGGTTGAGCATTCTCGTCAGCAGTTAGAGCAATTCTACCATGTGTACATTTATCACAGAAAATATCTCCACAATTTCTACAGTGATGCTGTTAGAAGCATATATGATCAACATTAGCAGCCTAGCACAAGAAACATAAAGCATACATAAAGAAAAGGGAGAGGAGATCAACCCTGCGATTGAAAGCTCCAAAATCAGTGCCACATGCTGTACATTTCGAGACTGCTTCATCTGGGACCTATTACATAATTTGAACCTCATAAGAACTCCAGTTGAGTAAATGGAAAATAAATAAATTGACCCTTGTTAATGCTGCTGTAGATTAACACAGCTTACCAATTCATTTTTCGTGATTAAGTTTTATTTAGACACTTAAGATCTTTTCCCAAGGGTAGAAAGAAATAAACACCATGGGTTACAACAATAATTGACAATATACCAGCTCATGCAAACAAACACAACCAACTACCAGCATAAAACACACTGAATCCTAGTACTAATTAAAATAATTCAAAGGAAGAAAAATCTGACAAAGCCTTAGGAGACTGCTGTGTGTGTGTGTGTGTGTGAGAGAGAGAGAGAGAGAGAGAAAGGGGGGTAGGGTGTTAAGAAAAAGGAGCAAGAAAACTAAATTTGGATCTAGTATCCATCTTACCCAATGATCCTTCTCTTCATTGGGAGGTTTAATCAAATTCATCCAATCACCAAATCCTTTCCTTTTTTCTGCAGGCTGTTCATTAGTTCTTAACGATTCTGTGGGTCTTTTGCTTCCACCCATTTCCTTGTACTGCAAAAACAAGAGGAAAGATCATGACATATAATTTCAGGAAAAAATTCAGCGATCTTGATTAAGTAAACAAGGACCAGAGAAAAAGAAAGAGCAGAAGCTCTTCAACGGAGAAATCTTTTATGTGAGATTCAAAATAACTTAGAGAATTAATGGGAATAGTGTCAACAAAATGAAGATACGATAGAGAACATGTCAAAAGGATGAAATTCTCTGTATACCTGTATGGTGGCAGCAGTCACAGTATCCAAAAGTGTGTTGGTAGTGTAACTATTGGATTGCAATCTGATTCGTCGTGGCTCAATGTCCACTGGGCTCTTTGACCAGAATGCAAGGGTAGATGAATCAAACCTCTGCATAGTCCAATTAGTAAAAATATTACAAATTCAGATACAAATATTAATTTTGATGACAGCGTAAAAATTTCATGAAGGGAATGAACAAGCTCACCTCACATCTTGTTATGTTCTCAAGAGGATATATTCTCAATGTTCGACTAGTATTTGGTTCCAGCATTCGAATTCCATCCAAACCAATCTGAAAGAACAAACATAGACAGAATCACAAATTCAGTTCAGTAGCCACAGTACAACTAAAGTCATAAACAGATGGAATGATTATGAATGGATAAATAGCAAAAATATACTAATTGCGAGATAAAGACCCAAAGAAAAAAGTGACAATAACTTCCTACACAAGCTCGAAAGATTCTTAAAATCTTCATAGAAGCACAATAAATGTAGAGGTATGGGGGAAAAATGTATAAGAATTACTTTTGTGTATCACCAAACTGTCTAATGTTCTAAACTGAATTACCCTTCTTTCTTTGGTGTGTCTAAACCCTAAGGTATAAAGCAACATCATCCGAAGTCTATAAATCATTAAATCTTGACTGATCTGGTTCAAGTCAGGTCATCTGAAATCTCTTCCAAGTTTGTTTGTTGGGTTTATTTTTATTTGTTTATTTTTAGAAAACTCAAACGGGAACCCAATCTAAAGGGAAACAAGTGCCGAACTAATTTAATCACACAAATGCGGTTAACTAACTCCTACGCTGGTTAAACGGTTAAAGGCCAAAAAACATTTCACCTGTTGGCTATTTATATGTAAAGACGCAGACCAGCTCCATATAAAGCTCAATAAATTATTACAACAAACAGTAATCAGAGGAAAAAACCCAACACCTACTATTCTCATCAGAGATTCAACCCTCACAAGTCACAATTAACTCCGTAACCAACCGTTTCGATAATCTACACTTGATTATTTCTACTAGATTTCTTACATTATAGCAGATATCATAAAAAAATAATAATAATAAAAATCTACTTCTTAACTTTATAGACATTACTGTAATTACTCCCATAAACATGCGGAAATAGAAATTGAAATCAATTAGCCGAGTAATGCAGCTAACGAGTAAGTTCAAACCTGACACAGAACATCCATGGTGCTCTGGCCACCACTCTCCGCCAAGAGCTTCACCCGGAACTTCTGCACCCCGCTTCCGGGATCCTCTCGCGTCTCCACCTTCGGCACTGCCTTCACAATCTTGCTTCCACCGGAAGGTTCCTTTGCGGCCGTTGGAAGACTGATCGCTCTCCCGTAATCATCGAAACCGGACCAAGTCGACGATTTTGGTGCGGTTCCACGAGACCCGTACGGTTCCACCTTCCCTCCTTCGTAAGCGTACACGCCATCCCCGTACACCTCCTCGCGGTAATCAGAACGATGATTACCACGGTTAAACCCGCTGAAACCGTCATCGTGTCGGTTACCATACGAATCGGAACGGTTACTACGGTTAAAGTTGTTGTAGCCGTCGTCAAAGAAAGCGCCAGAGTGATCGAACTTGGCGGGACTGTTATCGTAGGGTGGATCGTATGCGGAGGGAGCTGGAGGGACCGTAGATCCAGCGTGGCTATACGGTGCGGAGTACGGTGGCGTAACGGAGGGTGGTGGTGGTGGAGGAGGAGCGTAGATCGGAGATGGAGCCGCTTGATGCTGATCGAAAGGTGGATAATAAGGTTGCTGTTGTGGTGGTGGTTGATGCTGATGTGGCGGTGGTTGTTGGTACGAGAGGTGAGAGTCAAAGGATGGAGAATTGAAGGAAGGGAAATTGGTGAAGGAAGGAGCAGTGGGGGAGGGAGGGGCAGGGGCAGGGACAGGGGGTGGCGGTGGGGCAGGGGTAGGATCGGGATTTGGGGGATATGTAGGGTAGTAAGAGGTGTAATCGGAGGGAGCGTAACCGGAGGAGAAGGGTGGTGCGGATGCGTAAGGGGCTGAGTGTGGATCGGAATTAGGGTTAGGGTTGGGATTGGGATTGGAATTTGGGAGATGAGGGAATTGATAGTATGGAGTGGAGGTGTAATCTCCTTGCTGCATCGCTGAAATGAGGTGCGTACCTTTTCGACGATGGAGGCAGGTGAAGATGATAATCACTCTCTCACAGGCTCTCGGCTGGGATTATGGTCTTCTCTTGTCCTTATTGTCTTGTCTTGGAAGAAGGAATAATGAGTGATCGGAATAGTGTTGACGCGCAACGCCAAGCTTCACTCCATGCTAAACAAACATGGAAAAGGAAAATATATTCATCCAATCATTTAAGAATTTGATTTTATTTTATGGTAAATGACTATTTTCACCTCGATAACATTTTAATTAGACAAAATAACCCTGCATTAAATAAACGAACACGTAATTCCGCGAAAACGAAAACAAAAACAAAACTCCACGGTGGGCGTCAATGAGCTTCACCCGAGATTCAACTCCAACGTCTGAAACCCGCATCATCGAGGTAGATCTGAGAGTAGTGATCATCCAAAACCGAAAATGATTGTTGCAGATGGAATCGACGATGAAGAGAAGTGGCTGGCGGAGGGCATCGCCGGCGTTCAACATCACGCTTTCTTCATGCACCGCGCCCTCGTCAGTATTCCACCCATAGATCCTTCGCTTTTCTTTTTCTCGTTATTCCTAATTCTGTTATTCGCGTTTTCGCGCAGGACGACAACAATCTCAGGGACGCTTTAAAATACTCCTCGCTAATGCTTTCCGAGCTTCGAACTTCGAGGCTCTCCCCTCACAAATACTATGAACTGTGTACAATTCCTCTGTTGCCCTTACAAACTATTCATACTCAATTAGTCTTTCAAATCATGCTTTCTTTTTTATTTATTTATGGTGTGCGTGTGGTTGAATTAGATATGAGAGCGTTCGACGAGCTTAGGAGGTTGGAATTGTTCTTCAAAGACGAGAGCAGGCATGGCGTTTCCATTTTTGATCTCTACGAGCTTGTTCAGCACGCTGGAAATGTATTGCCTAGATTGTAAGTGCTTTCTTCATCTCTCCGATGAAGCCAGTGCTATGTTATGTCATGTTTTGAACTTGAATGGTTGTTGATTTTGCTGCCAGGTATCTCCTTTGCACAGTGGGGTCGGTGTACCTCAGGTGTAAGGATGCTCCTGTGAAGGATGTTCTTAAGGATCTGGTGGAAATGTGTCGTGCGGTTCAGCACCCAATTCGCGGCCTGTTTTTGAGGAGTTACCTTGCTCAAATCAGCAAGGATAAGTTACCCGATATTGGCTCTGAATATGATGGAGAAGGGTAAGCACATTAATTGGCTGGTAATGCATTCATAGTTCTTTGATATTTTTTCGGTTGCGACAACAGTTAATGATTTCAGTAGTTCTAATTTAATCGAGAATAGTAATTATTCTGTGAAAGAATGGCCTCTTTTTACTTTTACTGCAAAAGTTTGCTGGATATTTGAACATCCGGATTGTAAAAATCTCTATGGTTTTAACTTTGAAATTTATGAAATTGGAAGTTTTATTTTTGGCATCATGTTTGGGTTAACAAGAATTAAACGACTCAGTAGCTTCTTTCCTTGCAGGGATTCGGGCAATGTCATGGATGCTGTTGAATTTATCCTACAAAATTTCATGGAAATGAATAAGCTTTGGGTTCGATTGCAACATCAGGTTTATTTAACTTCGTTACTGTTATCAATTATACTCTTATGAGATGCATAGCACCACAGTACTTGCATGCCATAGCCATAGAGGTAAAAATAAATCATGAGAACATGATTTCTGGCAATGCAGGTGTTATGGTGCTACTGAATCATGCTTAATCTTTGGCGATCCTGAGCTTAGGCCTTCAATTGGGCTTTCTGGTCTGCAGGGACCTGGTCGGATAAGAGACAAGAGGGAGAAAGAAAGAAATGAGCTTCGCGATCTTGTAATATGAAAATCTGCTATCACCTGATGAAATATTGTGTTATAAATTTTATACATTTTGATAGATTTAGTAGTAATTCACTTTTTTTTCCCAATTATTAGGTTGGAAAGAATCTTCACATTCTCAGTCAGATAGAGGGTGTGGACCTTGAAATGTACAAAGACACTGTCCTTCCGAGTGTCTTAGAGCAGGTCTAATAAAGTACTTTTTCTTCCTAAAAATATTTTTCCTCTTATTGCAAGCCTTTAAGGTTATAATATTGCTTAATGACTAAATTATATTGAGCAGGTTGTCAATTGTAAAGATGAGCTTGCCCAATTTTACCTCATGGAGTGCATAATCCAAGTTTTCCCAGATGAGTACCACTTGCAGACTCTTGAGACACTTCTTGGTGCTTACCCCCAACTGCAGGTGGGTAACATGGTAGAAATTGGAAATTGATGACCCTTCATGGGCTTGAGGTTTTTTTCTTTCAAAAGGGAACTTTGTGATGACTGGTCAGGTGGTCACTAATGTAGAGTAATAGGAATTTTCTTTTTCTTCCTTTCCATGTCTTCCATTGGCATTTCGATCACATTTCTGGAATGCTTCAAACCTTGTCTCTATCCTATTTTACTGACTTGATTGCATTTGCAGTCAACAGTAGACATCAAGACCATACTATCTCAGTTAATGGACAGGTTATCAAATTATGCTGCTTCAAATGCTGAAGTAAGTTTTACACATTTTTGGAATTTTACTAAGCTTCCATATGTTGTTGACATCATTTCTGACATAGGTGCTGCCCGAATTTCTGCAAGTGGAAGCTTTTACCAAACTAAGCACAGCAATAGGCAGGGTAAGTATTTATTGTGCAGTGTTGGAAGTATTTTCAATTAAAGCTTGGCCATAATGATTGTTGAAGTTGAAACTGATACCAATCTATTTTATATCTGTAAATTATAATGCAGGTGATAGAAGCACAGGCTGACATACCTATTGTTGGAGCAATATCTTTGCATGTCTCTCTTCTGACATTCACTCTCCGTGTTCATCCTGATCGGCTTGATTATGTGGACCAAGTGCTGGTATATTACTTTTCAAACATCCGGAGCACCTATAAATGTCCTGTTTTGTAAGGGTCATGATTTGCATCTTAGATAAACGGATTCTTTTCTGGAATTTATGCAGGGATCATGTGTCAAGAAGCTTTCTGGAAAACCAAAGCTTGATAATAGAGCAACGAAGCAAGTTGTTGCACTTTTAAGTGCTCCACTGGATAAATACAATGATATTGTGACAGCCCTTAGACTTTCTAATTATCCGCGTGTAATGGATCATCTTGATAACCAAACAAATAAAGTGATGGCTATGCTTATTATCCAAAGTATTATGAAGAATAACACTCTCATATCTACTGCTGATAAGGTATGTTGTTCAGCTGTTTGCTCAAGATGATGAGTTTATCTTTAAGTAAGACTGTGTAACACATATTATTCATTTTACTCTTGCTTTTGCTTTTGTAGGTTGAAGTTTTATTTGAATTAATAAAAGGGCTTATTACAGATTTGGATGCCACAACTGTGGATGAGGTGTGCGAGAGACTATAATTTTTCGACTTTTGCTATAAAGATTCAATTGTCAACTTGCTGAATCAACTCTTCAATTTGAATTATATACGAAAAAATGCATGCCAAACTTGGTGGTTTTACATGTGTAATTTTTTTTTCTAAATAAATATAATATTTGCTCAAGCTCAATGTAATTCGTGTGCTTTTGTTTCTCATCTTGCCTTTAAGGTTGATGAAGAAGATTTCAGCGAAGAACAAAATTCTGTTGCTCGGCTCATACACATGCTTCATAACAATGATCCAGAGGAAATGTTTAAGGTTACAATAATATATAATTCAAATGACATTTGGTTGGTGTATTTATATTACGTGCTTTCTAATTCCTATAACTTGTGATGCATTGGCCTTCAGATAATATGTAGTGTAAAGAAGCACATTATGAGAGGAGGACCAAGGCGTTTACCTTTCACAGTTCCTTCCCTTATTTTTTCTGCACTTAGGGTATCTTTCTTCCTCAATTCACTGTTCTTTCACTTTGTTTGATCTCTAGAACTTATTTTACTTTCTGTGTCGAATTCTTTTGGGGTTAGGTAGAGTAGTATTTGAAATTTTGAATTGAGTTGTCCATGTAATTCCGTTAAGTTGTCTTATTTCTCTAATTTGAATCATATTTTTCTGCAGTTGGTCAGGCAATTACAAGGACAAGATGGAGATGTTGTGGGTGAAGAAGTTCCAACGACACCAAAAAAGATATTTCAGCTTTTAAATGAGGTATTTTAAATGTATAATCTTGGTGTAGAATCATATGTGATGGGGTAATTAACAGATCTTTTGTTGCAGATCATTGAAGCCCTTTCTTCTGTATCATCTCCCGAACTGGCCTTGAGATTGTACCTGCAATGTGCTGAGGTAGGCTTGATTAATGGGTTAGCTCTTTAGTCTGTGTGGGAAATGATTTTTATGGGCTGTATAGGACATGACTTATAATCTCTTTGCTACTAAATTTTTCCTAACATCAATATTTACTCTCTATGCTAATTATGACAAGTCTCTCATTTTGCCCAACTGTTTCAGTGGCTAAATGTTTTGCCTCTTCCATTTGTTTTGTGACCATCAGGCTGCTAATGACTGTGACCTTGAGCCTGTTGCATATGAGTTTTTCACCGAAGCATTTGTGTTATATGAAGAAGAAATTGCGGTAAGTTTTAGTAAGACAATCCATTTTACGATTTTCTTGATTTCATCAAGAAAATTACTAATCTATTTCTAAGTACTTGTCAGGACTCTAAAGCCCAGGTAACTGCAATACATCTTATTATTGGGACACTTCAGAGGATGAACGTCTTTGGAGTCGAGAACAGGGATACGTTAACTCATAAGGCCACAGGGGTATGTTCCTTTTGACTTGTTTTTCATTTTTCTTCTTTCTATCCACCAAGGTTATATATATATATATATAGACACACACACACACAAAAAAAAAAAAAGAAAAAGAAAACATGTGCTCAGAGTGTGGTCACTTGACAAATGGGTTGTCGCAACTGTTATTCAGTTTATTATTGCATTTATGCTAAAACTAGAAATGCTGTTCTTTCTGCAGTATTCGGCAAAGCTTTTGAAGAAACCTGATCAGTGCCGAGCAGTTTATGCGTGCTCACATCTCTTCTGGGTCGATGATCAAGATGGTATTAAAGATGGAGAGAGGTATGCTATGAAAGGCTTACCGAGTTTAAGTGGCTCGAGCTTTGTTTGTTTCTTCGTATCATTCCCTTTGCATACGTGTGTTTCCTGAAGTAATTATGTGATTATGTCTTGTTTTCAATATATCATCAGAGTTGAAGAAGTATTTGTCTTTCTAAGTAACTTGTCTGATTATGCCTCTATAATTTGTGCAAGCTTTTAGAATTGGGAATTTTATTTCTCGGGCAGAAAACTTATGATGAATAGTCTTCAAATTGACATCTTTCATTATTTTTTTCTGCTTGGGTGCGGGTGTTGCTTGATTGCTTGACTGCAGGGTATTGCTTTGCCTTAAGCGTGCATTGAGGATCGCAAATGCTGCGCAGCAAATGGCCAATGTAGCAAGGGGTAGCAGTGGTCCAGTAACGCTATTTGTTGAAATACTAAACAAGTTGGTCACCTGTGCTATAAAAACTAGGAAGCTTAGTTAGCATTCTATTTCATGGCTACTTACCCACTGATCAATTTGTTCCAGGTACATATACTATTTTGAGAAAGGAAACCCACAAATCACAAGTGCAACGATTCAGGGGCTGATAGAATTAATCACAACCGAGATACAAGGTGATTCTACATCTGCTCTTCCAACTTCGGATCCCTTCTTTACAAGCACATTGCGGTACATACAATTCCAAAAGCAGAAAGGTGGTATACTGGGTGAGAAATATGAATCTATCAAGGTCTGAATCCCTTGGTTTTTCAAGATGCACATATTGTGTAAGTAATGCCAACAAACCAAGCATGTAGCTTTAACAGTGTTTCATCATTAAATTTGTTCGCAGTGGTGTAGTGATGGCCATTTGTTTCATCACTTGTGCATTAAATTTGTTCGCAGTAGTGTCGTCATTGCCATTCTAAAGCAAAATTGGCATTTGTAGTTTAATGTCCGCTAAAGCCATATGATCCAAAAAGTTTCCAGTTATGAGGGTTTTCCGTTCCTTCAAAGTTCATATTATCAGTTGTGGAAAGAATTGGCAAAATAAAATATACTAAAATGAAAGAGTGAACGTTTAGATATCAAGGATCAATTTAACAGTGTATGCTCAATTCTTTGGAATCATGCCGTTTGTGCACCTAAAAGGTAAAGAATGCGTGCTATTGGTGAGCTGATATGTCTTAAGGTTCTTTGATGATTAAATATAATACAGAAATTGAAACACTATTCTGCAGCAGAAACCAATCATAAGCATTGAATTTTATCTTAAACTTCGTGTGTATCAATCAACAGTTTCATTGTTTGATTTTTTTCCTTAGGCATGCTCGGCAATCACATATATCCCATGCCTCAATTTAAGTTACATACTGCAGTCACACTATACTTTGAATTGAAGATATCAATATATATTTACGTAAAAGATATAAATGAATCCATTAATGGCCTTGGCCATGCTTCTCTTGCTGTAGACTAACCAATTGCTTGTAGATGCTTCCTGGTTTTGAAATCAGCCTCTGATGGCTCCCCATTTCAGCAACCCTCCCATTTTGTAGCACTGCAATGTTGTTTGCATCTCTAACAGTTGACAACCTGTGAGCTACCAAAATTGTAGTTCTTCCTTCCATAAGTTTATCAAGAGCCTCTTGGACAAGCCTCTCTGACACCGTGTCAAGCGCACTTGTCGCCTCATCCAATAGAAGAATGGATGGATTCTTCAGAATAGCTCTAGCAATAGCCACTCTTTGTTTCTGTCCTCCTGATAACTGCACCCCTCTTTCACCAACTTGAGTTCTGTACCCATCTGGCATTCTACTAATGAATTCATGAGCATTAGCTGCTCTTGCTGCTTTCATTACCTCTATCTCTGATGCCTCCTCAGTTCCATACTTGATGTTTTCGTAAAGTGTAGTCGAAAACAAAGCTGGCTCTTGCTGAACCAATCCTATTCTCAGCCTTAAGGATCTCAAGTTTAGGCTTCTGATATCGGATTCATCGATTAGAACAGACCCAGAAATGGGGTCATAAAATCTCATTACCAGAGAAATCACAGTACTCTTCCCCGAACCACTTTGTCCTACTACTGCAAGACTCTTTCCTGCGGAGACTTTGAGATTTAAGTTCTGAAATATGGGGATATCAGGTCTCATTGGATAGTTGAAGCACACATTTCTAAACTCTATATCTCCTTTGATATCCGTTACCATCTTGGAGTTGGGGTTGTCGGGGCTTATTGCTGTTTTCCTTTGGAGAATGCTGAAAACTGATCCTAACGCTTGCGATCCCTTCACGATGTCTGGGGTAAGAGCTAGTGTTTCTGCTATTGCCAGAGCAGTGATGATCAAGATCATGAAAGATTTCATGACATCTCCGAAATTTGAGTCCTTCTGCTTGATTAAAAGGGATGCATACCAAAGTCCAAGCGCATAGGAACAGAAAGCAAACAGCTGTGTAACACCATAGCCGATACCTGATATGTGGCCTCTTAAAAGTGCTTGCTTGTTGGGCTTGTTCAACTCACAGGAAAACTGAATTGAGATACGATCTTCTGCTCCAAAAGCAGCCACGGTAAGTATGTTGGCAATAGCTTCCCTTGCCAAAGAAATTGCTCTAGAGTATGCATGACTATAGTCTCCTCCAAATCCCTTGAGAAACAGTTGCTGCATATAGGTTGAAAGTCAAGGTATTTACTATTTAGCACGTGAATCAAGCTAAAGTAGTTAAAACTAAAATAGAAGTAGTAAATGAGTACGTTTTAGTTTTTAAGCTTCAAGCTGGTGTTAATTACTAAATAAGACCAAGTTTCAAAAAAAAGAAAAAGTAAATGAGTAATCATTAAGCATGGTGCAAGAAGAAGCAGATTAGTGAAGTGGTTTATGAGATTAACCTCTGTGATAGAAGCCCCTATGAGTAGGGGGAGGCATGCTACAACCACACAAGTGAGTTTCCAACTGAGTGTGAAGGCAATGGCAAATGCTGTTGCGGTGAGAGCTACATTTTGCACAATGGTAGAGATTCTGTCAGCTAGAGCACTTCTTACTAATGTTGCATCTGCAGCTAGCATGGCTGTTATTGAACCAGTGTTGTTCTCATCCATGTCGAACCATGCGATCTCATTTGTAAGGATAGCTACAATTCAAATCATATGAAAATTTATCAAGAACAGGCCAAAAAGGTAACAATAGTAATTCTGTTGTAGCTGTAGGAGTGTACCTGAGAACATTAATAAGCGCACACGGGCGGTGAGGCGCTCTCCCATCAGAGTATAAAAGTAATGTTGCAATAGGTAAATAGGTATAGTTATAACAGCCAATCCGACAAATGCTATCGCTATCCGATCAACTTCTTGCTTGATTTTAGAACCAGAGTAAAATACAGTCAGAATATGTGTGATTCCAAGGGCAAAGAGAGGAGCCTCCATTCCAGCCAGAATGGCACCAATGGAACCAAGTGCTGCATAAGGCCACTCTGGAGCATTCAGTCTCAGTAAGTCCAAAATGGACGGAACAGAAGCCGCATTCAATGGCATGCCTTGATCACTTGACTGAAGCTCTCTTTCTGTGTTCACATCTTGATAGTTCCTACTGTCAAAAGGTTCTCTAAAGCTGGAGTTCCTTGAACTTCCAGAGCGTGATATTGAGCTAGAGTGTGTGAAATTCTGTGATTCCTGGATGCTCACCAGACTCACATAATCCCCATTTTTCAGCATCAGTTCTGAATGAGTACCACTCTCAGCAACTTGACCATTCTTCAACACAATAATTGTATCTACATCGCGTATGGTAGATAATCTATGCGCAACAATTATTGTTGTCCGGTTTGACATTATTTTTTCCAATGCCTGCTGCACTATGAGTTCTGATTCAGCATCTAAAGCACTGGTGGCTTCATCTAAAAGCAATATTTTTGGGTTTCTGAGAACTGCTCTAGCTATAGCAATTCTCTGCTTCTGTCCTCCAGAAAGTTGGGTGCCACCTTCTCCAACCTGCGTTAGAAACAAATTATCAGGCTTCAAATTTGAATACGTATTTTCTGATATCAAAGTGTTTTAGATCTACACTTTAGTTAATCTTGAGGAACTGAAGTGTAGTCTTAATTAATTGTGCGGTGAACACACCTGAGTATTATAACCATCAGGTAATCCTTCAATGAAGGAATGAGCATTTGCAGCCTTGGCAGCTTGTATGATCTGATCCATGTCAGCACCTTCTTTTCCAAATAAAATGTTGCCAGCTATTGTTGTGGCAAATAGTGCTGGTTCTTGACTTACCAGTCCCATCTGTTCTCTCAACCATTTCAATTGAAGATTCTTTAAGTCATATCCATCCAACAGGATCTTACCTAAGTGAAAATTAATGCATTAACCTCTCCTCCTAAATGCACAACTCTATATAAAACAACTGTCTGTGAACTATTTCAATCAAGTGTGATATATGTCAGGTTTATGCATCTTAATGTTTTTGTATTTTTTGTCCTCAGAATTGAGATAGTATTTAAACGCAGGTGTGACTTTGGTAAAAATAGAGGTGAAAAATTCAAAGATGAGTCTTAGGTATGATTTTACTCAGTTTGATCATAATTTTACACCCTCACCCGATATAGTAGTATCAATTACCTGAAGTAGGATCATAAAATCGTTGAATCATGGAAATGATTGTGCTCTTTCCTGAACCACTAGGACCAACAACTGCTATAGTCTTCCCAGCACTGACTAAGAAGCTCAAATTTTCAAAGACCATATTGGACCTTGAAGGGTAAGCAAAGCAGACCTCAGAGAATTCAATTTTCCCTTCCACTTGTTGCAGAACAGTGCCGTCATCCAACCTTTTTGCCACGTCCGAAGCAGACGCAATCATGTTCATGATATTCGCTGCGGCAGCACGCCCTTTAGCAATGGAACCAAGGCTTGGAGCAGCTTGGCCAAGCGCACTTGAAAGAAAGAAAGAAAGAAAGAGTCAACTTTGTAATCCATAATACATCTTATATAAGTTATGATTATCATTTTGAATCATAGGACTTACAATCCACTAAAGATGACATTGATGATAGTTGTAAATGCTTTCCCTCCATTTGTCTTGTGATGCCTCACAAGTATGCTAGAATACCATAGAAGCAATGCCCAAGCACAAAACAATAGGCCATACGTAAAACCAACACCAATTCCTTTTGCAAAACCACTCTTCTTCCCCATCTTAAGAGCTTTGTCAAGTGACTTAGAGTATGTGCCAACTGCTTTCTCTTCTCCTACAAATGAGTAAACGGTGCGCACTTGAGATATTGCCTGTTCCATGCAAACAAGAAAATCTCAGATAGATTATGTAACACATGAACATGTTGCTTTGTTGGTGTATCTGTGCTTCATATCTTTTACTACCTCTTCTGCCACCTTGCCAGCTTCAGCATATGCTGCTTCACCCTTTTCTGAGAGAGTAGACATAATAATTGTATAAGCTCCTCCTGCTACAGCTATCAATGGAACAACAGCCAAGGTGAGTAGTGTGAGCTGCCACACTGATGTGAATCCAATGCCAAATCCAACAATGAATTGAGATAGGTAACGTATGGCATGGCCTGTCTGCATTCAGTTCAACATAAATAGGAACAATCAAATAAAAATCCTTGACTTGTTTTAAGCATTATTCATTTTAGTTCTAAACATTTCAAAATGAACATGTTACCTTGTCGCCTATTGCATCTTGTACCAAAATTGCATCACTTGAGATGTGGAAAATGATATTAGCATCTCTGGCTTCATTGTCAAAGAAATTAATGTCCTTCTTTAGCACTGACCTCAAGTAATTTAAGCGCAACCGAGCCGTTTGCCTCTCACCGGTTTGCATCCAGAATGCAACACCTGAAGAACAGTAATTTGTTGTCATCATCATGATATGCTGTGAATCTTGGAAACAAGTCTATTACTTGGAAAGAAAGAAAGAAAGTTCAGGTGGAAAGATGTATGTAATGTACCCATCCAAGCTGATACCATAACAAGAAGTCCAAGATATACCAAGTACAAAGCATGCTGCAATGGAGAATGAATTAGCATTAATATACAGGATTACATATATAAGCATTTAGAAGGTCTACACAACCAAAATCTATATATACAGTTTATAGCCAGACAGAATAACAAGAACTGGTGTGTGTTGAGATTAGCTTATTTTGAGTTCAAATTTGTTTTCAACAGAAAGTTTCTTGATACTATCAAGTGTGCGTTTGGTTGGAGATAAAATTAAAACTGAGGGTGAAAATTTAAGGAGCTCATCCATAATCCATAATAAAATTTTGGGTTTAGTTGCTATCACTACTTAAAACATTAATTTATTTCCTTAAAACCATGTATAGTATAAAGAGTTGCATCTGTTACTCACTCTCTGAGTTTGAATATAATTAAACACACGATAAAATGAATCCTAAGTGCAATGTTATAATACTAGTTAGGATTATAAATATATAGTTGAATGGTATCATTTGTAAAAGTTAGTGAAGTTCACTTAAATCTTCTCTCTATATTCTAAGTCCCACTTAGTCTCATTCTTTTTAATTCTTCTCTAAAAAAACAGAAGTGTATGTATTGTACCTCAGAAACCCGTGATGACAATTTGTGAGGATCCCTATTAAGATGTCCCAAAGAATCAATCATGCGACCAAACAAAACAAAGAAGAGAGGCAGAGCAGCACCATGAACACAAGCACCAACACTTCCTAGGAACATTAACACATAGTCAACTGAATCAGCTGCAGCAAACAAGCCAAAGAAGGAAACACTCTCCATTTGGTTTGATTTTGAATCTTTTTGTTGATCCATCTTAAAAGATGATGTTGTTTGTCCTTTTTCCAAACGAGAACCTGAAGAAGCAAGCTCCAGTTCTTCCATTGTTGGATTTTGAAGGAAAAAAAAGTGTGTTAGCCAAGATCTAAATGGAAAACTCGTGGGGTGTGGTTGAGTTAGTCCATTCCCGCCAATAAATATAAAGTAAGATCAAAGCTCAACCAACCATCCATTCTGCATTGCCAACTAACAAATCGGCTATATAATCAATCATTTTGGAAGATAGTAACTATTTTCATACAAGTATTTTTGCATTATTATTCCATTTAATGAAATATTTGTTCAATATGCTTGTACAAAAGTGTCTCATTAAATTCAAAACTTATACATTAAGGACTCTGTTTAGAAGCTTTTATGTTAATTATTAAATTAACTATTTATATACATACATCAAAGTTAAGTAGCTGTTTTTATTAAAGGCACACAAACAAGGTTTATTTAGTTTCGCTGTTTTGTTATTAAGGTAAAATCTTCTTAAGGATTATTTACTTAAGAAAAATACAGCATGCAAAAAAAAATCAATCACCAAAATAATTACGTAGTATATTTGTTGTAGATAAATACATGTATTATTTTATATTACAATATATCTATTCTATATATAAGTGCTTGATCTAATAGTTGTTTTTTAGTTATATATCATGATTCTAAACACAGTATTTACATGATTTATTTATAACAACAATACAATATATACATAGTTATAGTTTGATGCTTTAATTGATTAAGAAATTATATTCCGTCCAAAAAAAAAAAGAAATTATATATTTTCTACAAGGGCTTAAAAGTAGTTAATTTGAAGTTTTATCAAGTATTTTTTGGTTTTATATGAGCAAAACTCATTCAATAAACAAAAGTATTTATGAATATAAAAAATTAATTATTATATATTTGTATATTTTTATATATATTATTTTTGTATTATTTTATATATTTTTTAGTAAAATAATATAATTTACTATAAGAATAATTTAGCATATCATAGTAGAATAATTAAATATTTTTATAAACCCTGATAAAGATACAAATAATAATGTTCTAATGAATCCATCCCTCTCTCTGTGGGATAATAAGATAGCACGGTAATGCTAGGAAGACAAAAAAACAGTTAGAACTTACCTTATTTAGCATTGATTAATTATCGCAACAATTAATGAATGCTAAATAAGGCAATTTATAGCTGTTTTTGGCTGATTTTCTTTGTTTACCAAACATTTCGGAAGATAGAAATAGTGAGTAGAAATGGGAGGAAGCTAAGCAAGTTATCGGTTATGAAAGCATTAAGAAATGAAAACCTCATATATATACGAGTCATTAAGAGCCAACAACCCCAATGCCGAATTTGTGGTTCAAAGAGTGTGACTTGTGAGTTGAATTGCCCATACAAACTTCCTTCCTTACTACAATATTCATAATAATAATTCACCTATGATTTATTGCTTAGGTCACTTTGTATTAATTGCATTATGAGATGATGAGCCTTATTATATTATTAGTATGGGCAATGGCTAACAACCTTACCAACGATGGCGATTCTTCTGCATCAAATTAAATTATATAATAGGAATTCTGAAACATTGTGTAAGAGAATTAATAACATGTCTTTTCTCTCTAAACGTAAATTGTAGTTTTATTCACAGCAAACTACAAGAGTGTGTGTTTGTCTCATACACATTGACATGTTATATCTATTGTCCCTACTGAATAAGACACGTGATTCATGAAATATATAGAACTTTGCATCTTGTTTAAGAATAAAGAAATGTACATTAACTTAATTTAGAGGCATAACGAGTATCTACAATATGAAATAAAAGATAAATAGTTGTAACAAGGGTCTTAAAATATGTAAACTTTTATTGTTAGTTTATTATTTATTTATATATATATTTATCTGTTGTCTTACTTCTTAAAATATGTATTAATGTCCCGAAGTTAAGATAATTAATTTATTTCCACCATGCATTCCTTTATTATATATATATATATATATATATATATATATATATATATATATATATATAAAAGTCTTTTTTTCTAGCTCCTATAAAATGGAGAGTAGTTTGGAGATGCTTGAAGGCCTTAACAACTGTCAAGAATCAATTGCCCAACAGTGTTTATAGATCCCAAGTCAAACTTTTTCTAAATTCGAAAGATTGAATCGTATTCAATTAAGCTAGAATTCAGTAGAAGAAAAAATTAGATATAACAATAATAAATACATTGCAATTGACCAACATACCACGATTTCTGATTTCGGCGGATCACTCCCAATTCATCACTTGAATATGACAATATTCTTTCCCTTTCACTTAACTTTTTCAAACCCAAATCTCATTAAAAAAACAACTAATTAAGATTTTCTTTTCTCTCGTGTATAAGTCTGAAAATCAGTTTAAGTATATCTAGTTAGACATTTTTAATATCTTTATGCTTTTGGCTAGCCACTGATACTAAATTAAAGTCTTTTTTTGAATTTCTTTATAATAATGTTTATTACTAAAAATAATAATACTAACTTTATTTTAAGGTAGGTAATAGATTAGTAAATCACAAAAATAAAATATTTCAGTTTAAAATTGCACAAATATATATCTTAAATTATATATTGGTAGTTTTTATATAAATCGAATCAAATATGCTATTTACATATAAATTAAATTAAATTAAGTTATTTTTGACTTGGAACACATTTATAATAAATCGAATCAAGTTATATGTAAACAACATAAATTGATTCTAACTCATTCTAATTTAAAATATGAAGTAGTTTTGTAATTTTAAGTTGGAATTATTTTATTTGTATGATTTACCCTATTAAAAATCCAAAATTAGAGTAACAAGATATAAATATAGTATAATAAAGAGAAACAACTCAAAAACAAATAATAATAATAATAATAATAATATAGTCTAGCTATTACAACTAAATATAAGGGAAAGTATGAGAAGCCAATGAAATATTTGTACAATGTGTATAATAGAAATTTAGGGAGTATTAGAGATATAACCATTAGTGTTACCTTTTTTATCAGCTGAAACTTTTGGGATGAGTAGTATCATAACATGGTATTAGAACTCTAAATTTAAAAGGTCAAGAGTTCGATCCTTGGTGAACCCAAAAATCAGTTTAAGTTTTTAGAAAGATGTTTATTATCCCTACTACTCGAATGGTTATTCTAGATAGTATGCTCATACAGCAAAAATAAGTCTTATAAATTATAACTTGAACTTGTAATTAATTAATGAGAGAGTATTACATGGATGAGTAGGGTGGAAAAAAAAAAGGCTCCATCAGCATCTGCTGTGCACCACTAATTGAAAAACAAAAGTGGTATACACAAAATGCACCTTACAAAAAAAAAAGGGCATCATCACTCCCATTGGGAAAAGAACAAACAACAACGATAACATATCATAAAAACAGCTTAATATACTAAACATGTATCATTATTATTATATTAGTTAATAACGTAGATCACCATCAAGACCGACCAAATTACTTGTGGTTCTAACAAAATCACCTTCTTCATATCATCTTATCTTATCTTTCTTTCTGAAAATGAAGTTCAATTGAGGCGTAGAGCACAACCAGTAGTTTTGGCTTTGCAACTTAGCTTTGAACTGATACAAAACTTTGGTAGTGGTAGGCTGCTAGGTGGGGGAGACAAAACATTACTTGAAAGCATGGCATGTCCAATAATATTGCATGTGGTTGGTGTTGAAGCCACAGGGAGAGGGGGAGTAGTGAGAGAGTGTGATGAGAAGGAGGAATAATAATGTGTTGGTCTCTTGTTGGATTCAACATTGTGAATCATTGTGGTACCTGGTTTTGGTAGCAAAGGGTAGTGAGCGTGTGTTGGAAGAGGAAGAAGAGGTGGTTGTTGAAGAGAATAATTGGAGATGGATTTGCTTCTTCTTATCATGCTTTTCTTTGGGTTGCTATTTCTTTTTTGCTTGTAATAATTCGGAGCAAGTGTTTGATCCATTGAATGAGAATGATGCAGTTAGAAGATGCAATTCAACAATAATTTACCTTCTAATAAATCAAATTAAATATCATTCTATCATAACAAGATGCTTGCATAGGGTATATATATATATAGCTGGTGCAATGCGGCAAACTCAAGTTGGAATATTCTACAATTAGTATTAAGATTATAATATTAAGTCCCGCTAGGGACCATCCGAGTACTAGAGATAATAAACATCTTCCCAAAAGCTTCGGATCTAGAGTTCTAATACCATATCATGATACCACTCATCCCAAAAACTTCAGCTGATGAAAAAAAGTAACATTAATGATTATATCTCTAATACTCCTTAAACTTTCATTGTACACATTATATAAATATTCCATTAGCTCCTCATACTTTCCCATATAATATATGCATGGATCAGAGATGGTATTGATAATTAAAATAAAAATAATAAAGAGGGGGGATGGGTCAAGATTTACTCGTAAATTAGCAAAAAGATGTGGTGGTCGGTTACTTCTAAGACTGGGCGGCAACCGCCGGAGTGATGGGAACCGTTGGATTATGGTTTTAGTAATAGCCGTTTAGAGGATCGTGACCAACGGTTCCAGTCTGACTTAGAAAATATTTCGGCAGCTAGGGCTAGGTGGATTTATTTATCTTTCATGGCTTTCCCTTTTTTCAAATCATAATGCACCATAGTTATAGTAACCACCATAAAATCTACTTTTCTTAATAATCACCCGTAATTTTTCCAAAAAATATATATAATTAAACAAGTATCATGTCTAATAGAATTTAGGTTTAATTACTCTATTTGTCTCTATAATTTCGCGAAATTTTTAATTAGGTCTTTATACTTTTTTTTTCCTTTCAATTTAGTCCTTATTAACGTTAAACGTCAAAAAAATGTTAGTGAATTGTGAAATTACTTGTATACTCTTAGGGACCCAATTGAAAAAAAAAGTATAGGAACCTAATTGAAAATTCGATAAAACTATAAATATTCAATGAAAGATATTCCTATAATCCATATTTAATGATTCTACAACAAAAAAGATATTCTTATAATCCTTTTTATTTTGTCACTATCATTCTTTTGCTTATTTATATATAAATTATACCAAAAATACTTTCTTTTTTTTTAACTTTCAAAATATCTTATCTTAAGAACATACTAAAAAAAATTGAATAAAATGAAACAGAAATAATAATAATAATAAATATATAAAATGAATTGTCAAAATTATCCCCCAAAATATAACAAATCAAATTTTATACAATACAACAAGATAAAGAATTTATTAACGTAACTTTTTCTAAAGAAAGAATTATATATCACACAGAAGAGTATATTCTCATTGCTTTGGACTCCACATGTTATTGATGCTTTAGCTCTTACTTTCTTCAAGTACCAGATACCTGCTCCAATTCTAAATATCCCAGCAACCGAAATGCTAGTTATTGTTCCTGCAGATACAACACATTACCCTCATTTTTAACTTGAAAAAGTTTGCTATGAACAATAATCAATACACCACTTCAATTGACAGTAACAACCTGCAATTATATGTGCCCTCGTATTGTGCTGTGCAACATTATAATCTGTAAAATAACATACAAAATTCAATTCATGATTATTACTTTACTAAAAGGGCAGAATTATATTATTGAGGTTGTAAGATACCTTTGCAATGAGTAGTGGAATTTCCATTCTCACAAAGGCACATGAAACTCTCTGTCTATATATCAAATCCACAAGTTCCACCTCCTTTGGAAGGATCCTGGCAAGACACTCATAGTGAAAGAACACTCCGGCATGGCAAGACACTCATATAAGATCTTAATTCTAGTTGTTATTAGTTAACAATAATGTATAGACTAAAATAAAAACTATTCTATTATATGATGATGAAAATATAACTAAAGATAAGGACATCAATCCACATAACACAATGGAAGGGCAATTAAATAGATAAACATAAGCATGAGTTCAGCAGTATATATCTCAACTTCAATGGCACTAAATCCGAATCCAAAATTCCCTTCAACTGCAACAAGTCAATCGGAACAAGCCACTGCAGCCGCAAATTTGCCTTGGAAATAGATAGACCAAGTATTACTCACTGCAGCAATAAACGCGGTTTTAGAACCACTGTCAAACGGAATAAACTGCAAATTTGTCTTGGAAATCTCTCACGACCTGGGCAGCAGGATAGGGACCATGATCTCTGAGAGTCCTGTATGCCTCTATGACAATGATCAATTAAACTCATAATCAATTAATAATAGATAAAATACATAATCAAAACTCATAATCAATTCAACTCTCTCAAAGGCATTTAATCAAACACCTTATCTCCAATCTCACCTCTTTTCTTATTTCTAACATAATCAATTAATTACTGATAAAATACATAATCAGAATTCATAATCAAAATTCTTTAACATAATCAAAACTAATTTTAGCAAACTAAACTTTACAATTAGATCAATTGGTTCTCCTTGTCATTCAGGATGCTGGTTACCTAATCAAATAAAGTCAAATTACATACGAACAGCAACAAAAAATAAGCATAAGTAAAATTAGAGGTATTTAACAATCAAGATTTCTCAACATTGTACCTGAAGCATTAGAATCGGGAGAGGATGCCGTTTGACTACTAGTTATTTTAAGCATAACATTTCTCCTGTTCTTAGTGTAGTGGGAAGAAGACATTATCGAGAAGAATTATTACCCAACACTGACAGAAACCCACATGTTCATTCTACTCCCGATCTTTGCAATTCAAACAAATGAAAGCCATCTGACTAGTTTCCTTCTCACATGCCACCTGGTCCCTTCATCTCCTCCGATCCAACAGTTGAAAAACTAAAACAAAATTCAATTATCACCTATTGTTGCAGAACCAATCCAGACAACAAAACGGAGTCGAGGAGCGGCAATTCGAGACAAGGCACCCGAGGCGCGGTGAGGCAAGGAGGATGCAATAGGCAAGGCGGACGAGCGGAGCAGAACAGAGCACCCGTGGGCGACGCAGAGGGACGACGACCACCCAGCGACGGACAACGACGACGCCATGAAAGACAGCAGTAGAATGCGACGGAGGAGAAATCCAATTGAGAACTTAGGAGAATAACTTAGGGGTAGTTAGAGTTCTCAGATTTTGGGGGACAAAATATAAAGGGTATTTTTGGTATTTCAAAAAAATAGAGATGTTTTTAATTAGGTTTTTTAACTAAATTATGAGAATATTCAATTTTTTGATGGAATATTCTGTTATTTCAAACGATTTTATGACGATAGGGACTAAATTGAAAAAAAATTAACGTATAGGAACCCAATTGAAAGGAAAAAAAGTATAGAGACCTAATTGAAAATTTCGCGAAACTATAGGGACCAATAGAATATTTATACAATGTGTACAATGGCCTATATGAGTTAAAAAATGAACATCACCCATACTATCCAGAATAACTATCCGGATACTAGAGATAATAAACATTTCATCCCAAAAACTTAAACTAATTTTGGGATTCACCAAGAATCGAACTTTTGACCTTTCGAATTTAGAGCTCTGATACCATGTCATGATACCACTCATCCCAAAAACTTCAGCTGATGAAAAAAGATAACACTAATGGTTATATCTCTAATACTTTCTTAAACCTCCATTGTACACATTATACAAATATTCCATTGGTTCCTATACTTTCTCTTTTGCTAAAATATTATAATCATTGCTGCACATCATTTTCTATATATGTCGTTTAGAGATGTGTAGGAGGAATCAATTTTTGTGTGCAATATTTTGGCTGTGTTGTGTTTGGACTGTTGCTTAAGACATTGCTGTCAAGCACTTTCAGGTGAAGGAAAGCCACACAAAAATCTTCGCCAATATCGCCACATGCAACAAATACTTTTTGGGATGGCCTTATCATCTCACTTCGGCCTTTAACTTTTAAATCTGTCCAATATTTAACACCGTCAAGAGCCCGTTCCATTATACCAAAAAAAAAGCCCGTTCTATTTTTTTGGCAAATATTAATTTGCCTAATTAAAAATTTGATTAAGAATCTCGCTTTGTCTATGCAGCAATTTATTTGTCAACAATAAATCTTTAGATAGAGTTTTGTTGAGCTTGGAAAACTAATATTCAATTAAAATAATGAACAAACATTATTAGAGTATTGTTAACTATTAAGTGTTTATTAAAATATGACCAATTGTTTGTGTGATGTATTTGGTGTAGTACTATGCAGCAAAGCAAATTAAATTTCATGTTGGTTCAATTAAACAAGCTCACTTATCAATAAACAAATTCAGCTTTATACCAAATTGATTCAAGACTAATGGCTGAAGAAAGAAAACAAAAAGGGCCCAAAGAAATAAACCAAGCCCAATCAGTAAAGTAACCTAAGCTTCATACGGTCATCGGAAGAGTTTTAAGTATATCGAGAATACTTATATTCTAGTTGTTTTAACTGTTGATCTGAATTATAAAAGATATATATAATATAATTAATTAAAATCAATAGTTAAAATAACTGGAACACCGGTGTTTTCCTTACACTTGAAATTTTTCTTACGGTTACCTACTTCCATGGTTCAAGCAACTTAATTCCCAAGTTTCAATTCACTTTAATTTCCTTGAAATTTCCATCGAAAGCCATCACTTTTCTCTCTTCTCACTCTTGCTTCGGTCACGTTAATCAAAGAAGAAGAAAGAAGAAAATGAAAACCACAGAAGAATGGTGAGGAAGAAAGGCAAAAAGAGCTTTGCTAAATCAAAACAAGAAAAAGAGTTTACAACCAAGTAATTAGTCTCACTCGGTCAAAGCACATCAAAAGTATCTTCCCTCATTTGTGCTACACCGAGGAACCAAGAAGAAAGCCACAAGGTCTCAAGTACAGAAGAAGCAACAATGAAAAATGTGAAGTCAACTTGGTTCAGAAGTTCATCAATGCTCAAAACCAAAACTTGGAGCCAAAGTCAAGCTCAACAGTCAAGATTGAAGAAGCTTGAAGAAAAAGGATGAGAGAGAATAGATGAGTTGCATGCAACAGATTCGAATTTCTCTCTCCTCTCTAATGAAGTCGCTGCTAGTATCTGATGTTGGAGAAGAAGACAGTGTTAGGGTTGAACCTGATTCAACCTTGAAACATTCATTCTTCTATATTAAGGGTGAACGGCCAAAGGTTGAAGGCAAAGAGAGTAAGTGAAAAGCACGGAGTTCACTTTCATAACTACCCAAACTGTTTGAATCCTTCTTCTTCACATAGTTCATGTAGTATTTTCTTTTTCTCAGTTTATTCTGTCTGAGTCTCATTGAAAAAAGCAAATATGATGTGGTTTGTAAGAAAAAATCAACGAAAGGTAAAAGACAGTGAGATAAACAGTGAGAAAAAGCCATAAGCTGTCTCAAGTTTGCTTTGTACATCTTTTCTGTTTTGTGTCATGATTCTGTAGGGATTTTTTTTGTAAGTTGGGTTAGCACTTTGCAGTTAAAAGTAAGGTGAGTTCTAGTCAAATTCGGATTGTGTTAGAATCTGGATTTGTTCCATATAGGATTGGGTAGATCCTAGGGAAGCATTGGTGTTTGTATTCTTGAAAAGAGATAGTGAAATTCCATCATAGTTGTGACAGAAATTGGATGTAGGCTACATTACATTAAATATCTGCTAAGTTTTTTTGAAAAAACAAAAGTACTATTCAGTAGAAAAAGAAGCTAAGATTCAACCCCCCATTCTCTTAGTCATTGATAACCATCAAGTTCAAATCCGTAGAAAATTAACTTCTATCTTGCTAGGTTAGAGGATAAAATTTTAGGCAGCAGAAGTCTATATATTATCTTAATTATTTTCTAATATTATACCTTAACATAGTTGTTGATGAAATCACAAATATTAAAAATCTAAAAATTCCTATAAAGAAATAGAACATTTTTTATGAAAAAGAAAATAGATCGAGTAGTCTAATGACTATGAGATACATCCTAGTCTTTAGAGTTGAATCCTCTAGTGTAGTGTTTGAGTTGTCACTAAAGTTTGGGCCATATTGGAGGAAAAGGACAAAGAAAAGCTGCAACTAATTATAGGCAGATATATCTAAGCAAGATTTTCACCCTTGCTGACCTTAATAGAAGGAAAAAGTACAGATTCACAATCTTGGATTGTTTTTCAGGTCCTAACGGATGAGAGAAGAACTTAAAAATCAAAGTACATAGCACCGTCCCTTTGACATTATGATTAAGCTTGTGAAAATGAAACTTGAATGACAGGACAATATGCACCGGATTTTTTTCCCCTCTCTAATTCTTTTATTTTAATCCATAAGCTGATTTTTACATTAACAAAAAAAAAAGGGACTTGGATCATGGAATTGATAGAGACAATAATGTTATCAATAGCGTTTTTTTCTTGTGTCATTACTTTATTTTTTGTTAAGAAAATGTTGGCAATAGCTTGTAACGAGATAATACTTAATTTGGTCCCTAAACTTATACGCGAGTCTCAATTTAGTCCCTGAAATTTCAATTGCCTCTATTTAGTTCCCGAACTTTATGAACATAACTAATGTTAGTCCTTGAAACAATTTTCAACGTACAAACGTTAACGGAACACTGTCGTGACAGCCGGATGTCATACTAAACTTTATAAAATGATGTCGTTTTGGTTTTGGCACTCAAATAACCTAAAAACATCCTAAATGGTGTTTATTAAAATTTTACCTAATAAAATAAGTAATACGATGTCGTTTTTGAGCTATTTAAATGTCAAAACCAAAACTGCATCATTTTACAAGTTTTAACGTGACATGTGATAGTCTACAACAGCGCTCTATTAACGTTTTTATACTAAAAATTGTGTCAGGGACTAATATGAGGCACGTTTATAAACTTCGGGGACTAAACAGAGGCAATTAAAACTTCAAGGACTAAATTGAGACTCGCGTGTAAGTTCAGGGACCAAATTAAGTATTATCTCGCTTGTAATTGGTCTTGGATGATGATGGACTTGTCTTCATGAAATAAAAAATAAAATAAAAGAAAAGAAGAAAGGTTCAAAAGATCTGGCAAGTGGTTCTGTTCCCAGCATTAATGCATTGCATAATATTGTCTGTGTTGGAAGGTGGCCCAGGCACTTTTTCATTTTATTCTTTTACAGGAATTATGTATCCACTATCCAGTAAGAATTATGTATACATGCAAATGCAACACACTGAAAAGGAATGATGTGGGAAGCACAAAATTATAAGGAAGCATTATTAATAAATCAGAAAGTTTGTGAGTTTTGTCTCAATTACAATGGACACAGAAACATGTGCTAGAGGGAGAGTGGGACCTCCATCGTCTGATATTTTGAGAGAAAATGGTATTCATAAGTTTACCGTAGATTATCATATATTTATGAATGAATGCAGTGTAATAAGATCACTGGCCCCTACCTCTCTGTCAAAGAAGAAAAATACATATCTGAAAGAGCATAGAGGACCTTACCGACACTAATTAATTGCCACCTCACGCGCCTTTGCAAATTTCGTTATCAAACAGTTTTGTGTGGATCAAATGATGGTTGATCTTACTGGCCACTGGTTTTCAAGGGAACGTTTTTCTAATAAGATATACAAATTAAAGATAGGTTCTTGTCTTTTTCAGGCACACAAAGTGAGTGAGTTCAGGTCTCTACTTAACTACTCACAGTCTGTTATTTTGCAAATTTTAGTTAGCTTCACTCTCCTTTTTACACATTGAACAGACAAAACTTTCAGCTAAGATGGGTTTTTTTAGTACCATAGGTACTTGTTTTGGCTTTGGAATTGGAACTTCAATTGGTGTGGTCATTGGATACTATGTGTTTATATACTTTCAGCCAACACATGTCAAGGTTAGTTTCTTCCTCTAAACTAATTCAACTCTTCTTATTAATTTGCCATTAGAAGACTTTTGCATGAAACTAAAAGGTACCTCCTTGCTAGGTGTATATGCTATATAGTAGATTTTTTCTATGATAATTTTTATTGATGAAGATTGTTTTTGTCTAAAGTAAGATGCCAAAAAGCAATACTTAGTTTTCATATAAGATGTGTCATAATTAAGGTTCTAATCCAAGGAAAATGCAGTACTTGGTCTGCCTTTTCTTCCTTTAATCATGACTTATTTGTTGAATCTAATATAATTTTACTATATCAGCTTTAATCACTACTGAATTTCAGCTGAAACACCATAGTGGGGAAAGAGGGTAGCTTCAAAGTTTTGTTATGATTTAACTATAGACTTTAGAAGATGCTATTCATTACCTTATCTTTTGGTTAGTTAATTAACACTTTCAGACTATGACATTCTTAATTTCAGGATCCCATAATTCGTCCTTTGGCCGAGCAAGATGCCAAAACTCTGCAACAAATGCTTCCAGAGATACCATTGTGGATAAAGAATCCAGATTTTGATCGTGTATGTTGTTACACTTTACCCCTTGTATATTTCTTGGGTTTCTAAATAAAAGTTTATCATGTTTTTCTTGTTTGCAGCTTGACTGGCTCAATAGATTTGTTGAGCATTTGTGGCCTTATCTAGACAAGGTATGCAATCTACCAAGATTGTATACTGTGGCCTTATCATAATTTCTTATCACATTTTTCCAAATAGTAACAACAATTCAATCTTCTTAGGCAATTTGCAAGACTGCAAGGACTATAGCAAAGCCCATTATTGCTGAGCAAATTCCCAAGTACAAGATTGATTCAGTAGAATTCGAAACGCTTACCTTGGGTTCTCTACCTCCAACTTTTCAAGGTTGAGCTCTTATTTGTTTTCAATGTTACTTTTCTTTCTCTCCATATGTTTAGGAAGGAAAAAGTGAAAATCTTAGAATGTTAGGAAGAAAAAAGTGAAAACAATGAAAAGAACAAACTCTTTGTGATTTTTATGTGGTTCTTATTGTGACATGTCAATACCATCAAGTGTACAGAACTGAGCTAGTAGTAAACTGGTTAGTTTTATTTACATGTAAGATTCTTTGAAGCTAAGGTTGGCTGCTAAAAGATAACAGATTATAAATTATTGGTACCTTGTCACTTAAGTAATGTCAAAGGTCTTGATTGCACTGAAAAGATGAAATCATTGTGATGGATTGTTGTGCCGTTATCTTTCACAATTCCAAAGTATTTATTCATCTGATCCATGGAGACACAATTTTGACCCATAAATTTGTCAATATATTCAGGAATGAAAGTCTACAATACTGATGAAAAGGAGTTAATTATGGAACCATCAGTAAAATGGGCTGGGAATCCTAACATTATAGTTGCAATCAAAGCATTCGGCTTGCGAGCCACAGTTCAGGTTTGTATTCTCTTAGTATCTGAAGAACAGAAAAAGAAATGTTTGACTTATGATTTTAACATGCCAGGTTGTTGATCTGCAAGTATTTGCCTCTCCACGAATTACATTGAAGCCTTTAGTCCCAAGTTTTCCTTGCTTTGCAAATATTTATGTGTCGCTCATGGAGAAGGTGTGTATGATATATATCAAACTCTCTAATGACTATTTTCATTGTGATTTCTAGTGATAGCAAAAATATCTGATACTTTGGCCAATTCTATATAAATTACAGAAACTAATGAGCAAAATAATGGTCACATTGTGTTGTTAAACATTCTTTTGATTGCAGCCACATGTTGACTTTGGATTAAAACTTCTTGGAGCTGATGTCATGTCTATTCCTGGTGTTTATAGGCTTGTCCAGGTATCTAATACTCATATTCAAATTGGTCCAACATATTGGCTAGTCATCAACTTGTGTTTGTGAAGTTCTAGCACTGATTTTTCAGGAAATCATCAAAGAACAGGTTGCAAAAATGTACTTATGGCCTAAGGCCCTTGAGGTGCAGATAATGGATCCAACAAAGTATGTTTTATTTTCTTCCTTTCATCAGTTTCATAACATTATTAGGTGTTAGAGTGAGCTAATAAGTTTGCTTGGTTTGTTTTGTTAGGGCCATGAAAGTACCTGTAGGAATCCTCCATGTGAAGGTTCTTAGAGCAACAAATCTCAAGAAGAAAGATCTACTCGGAGGAGCAGACCCGTACGTGAAGCTTAAACTCTCTGAAGACAAACTTCCTTCAAAGAAAACTACTGTGAAATATAAGAAATTGAATCCAGAATGGAATGAGGAATTCAATATGGTTGTCAAAGATCCGGAATCTCAATTCTTGGAACTTAGTGTTTATGATTGGGAGCAGGTAATTGTGTTTAAAAGATTATATGTAACAAACTTTGTAAGACATGTTTCTTAAACTTTGAATTGCCTAGATTGGGAAGCATGACAAGATGGGAATGAATGTGATTCAATTGAAAGAGCTTACAGCGGACGAAGCGAAAGAGCTGACTCTTGATTTACACAAGACTATGGAGCCTAATGATCCAGAAAATGAGAAGTCAAGGGGAGAGATCACAGTACAAGTTCTGTATAAGCCTTTTAAAGATGATGAGTTGGCTCAGAATTCAGAGGACCCTAATGCAATAGAAAAGGCTCCTGAAGGAACACCTGCCACTGGTGGTTTGCTTGTTATTATCATCCATGAAGCTGAAGATGTTGAAGGGAAACACCACACAAATCCATATGCAAGACTCATTTTCAAAGGAGAGGAGAGGAAAACCAAGGTGTTATTTATTTTCTTATTCTATTTAGAATGAACACAAGTTTTAATTTGAGTCTTAACTTTGCAGCATGTGAAGAAAAATAGAGATCCAAGATGGAATGAAACATTTCAATTTACACTGGAGGAACCTCCCACCAATGAGAGGCTATATGTTGAAGTGCTTAGTGCCTCCTCTAAACTAGGCCTGCTTCATCCCAAGGTAATGATCATTTTTAAATCTTGAGTAACTAATTTGTCCGCTCTATTTATGATTATCTTTTTGCATGCAGGAAACCTTGGGTTATGTGGATATAAATCTATCTGATGCTGTTAGCAACAAAAGAATCAACGAGAAATATCATCTCATTGACTCAAGAAATGGAAAGATTCAAATTGAGCTTCAGTGGAGAACTCCTTGATCATCATACCGTGTTTATAATTTTGTAAAGAAAATTTGGAGCATTTTCTTGAATACATTAAACAAACAACTTCAATAAGTACCTTAGGAGTTACTCTTCATAGAATGTTTTGTGAATTACTAATTAGCAACACGTGGTTATGAGACATTCAAATTCCTTTTAATTTAATGCAGAAAACGAATATGTTCTGCAGCAAGTGCAAGAATATTTAAAGTGGTTTCCAAAAAATATTTGAAGGTATTAATGAAACCTCCATATAAATATACAAGTGAAGCTAAGCAAATTAAAACTTCTTAGAAAATTTTTTAATAAAGTTAGATGAAATAAATTGTAATATAATAGGGTTATATGTGTTGTATGAATGACAGTGCCCTCAGAGTAGATTAGAGTAGCGTGCATGTGTGGTTTGGTCCTGATTCAGACAGAGCAATGTTAGACTGTTAGTAAAGCAATTTTTTTTTAATCAATATCAATTAAACTTTTACAATTTTATTTATCTTAAATTTTAGATTGTACATTGTAAATTTTTAACTCTAACTTCCAATTTGTAAAGTTTTAATCCTAAATTCTTCAAAAAAAATTAATTTAAAAAAACTACTAATATTAATTAATTAAAAATTAATTTTTTATATTTTTTTAGCTATTACGCATAAATTTCCCCAATTAATAACTGATCTCATTTGTTATAATAAGAACCAATTTAAAAAAAGATTTAATTAATATATATTTTAAAAGTACAAGTTAAAATTATTATTAATAAAAATTTAAAATATTTTTTTATTTTAATAGATAAATAATAAATACATTAAAAATTTAAATTTTACATATTTATTTTTAATTTATAACTTTAGTTTGTAACCTTATAATATATATTAGCTAATTTTTTAAAAAAATAATTATTTTTTATTTTTTTAATATTATTTATATATTAAAATTAATTAATATATTTTTTAATTTATTTTTAATATATATTTTATATTAATAATGAATTTTAATATACTTTTTTCCGGTCAAAGTAAGAATAGTAAAAAATTGCATACATTATTATTAGTCCACACTCACCAAACTCTAACTATTTGGTCCCCACTCTCGTTAATCTATTTCCTGCATAAATTTCTGATCAATCATATACAATTATATATTATACTAGCAAAAAAAAATCATCATCTTTCTAACTACGTATTTAATGTATAATACTTTTAATTATACAAAATAATTAATAAATTCATTATCATTATCTATTCATATAAATTCAATTTGATCAGCTGTTATATTGCAAAGTAGGTATATATACAAATTTAACTATACATATCGGAATTCATAATTTAAAAAAAATAACAGTAATTAATTTTTTTTAGTTTTTAATTAATAAAAACAAAAAAAATAAAAAAATATATTATATATTTAAACTTATGTATTTTTATATACTCTTATATATTATAATTAATTACTATCAGTATTAAACTAATAAAAATAATATAAATAACATTAACATATCCAAATGATTAAAGCAGTATAAATCTAAGAAACTACAAGTACATCACCGACAAGCCACCAAAAGAAACAAATTAAAAGCAGAAGCCAGTAAAACATAGCAAAAAAACAACATAAACACTTGTATATATGTATGCTTAGAAGACTAAATTTAAAATTACCGTTTCCCTATCGAAATTTGACATCTCAGCGGTCACTATTCATAATTTGATTCGGCATAAGTATGTATATATTATAAGCAAAAAGATGTATCTAAAGTGCGAAGTGAGGTGGTGTTGTGTTTGGATCAAGTGGGATAAGTAGGAAGATGGTGTGGGAGGCTGAAACGGACCTGAGAAGCGGGTGATCGGACGGCAACACCATGCCAGCAGATGCCTCCTTTACATGTCTTGTGAGAACGATGGTTGTTTGTTGTAGCGGCCGAGGCGGCAAATGCATACATGGCCTTGCGTGATAGGTCCCAGGCGAGTGCCAACAGCAAGATGAAAGCCACGAAGACGGAAGAGAAGAAGATGAGAGCAAAAGCGCCTCCCAAGTTTTGGCCACACGCAAAGTCGTACACCTTCATACATGCGATCACGGCCACATAGATGCTTGTGAGGTTGCTCACCACTCTGTCGCTAATTGTTGTCATCATTGATATCAAATCTCTAAGAAAGAACAACAAACACCGTCTTTTAACTTTTGATTTTCAATGTACAATGTTGAGTCTTTCTACGATCCTCTTCTTTTAACTTTGTTTTATAATTTTTTTAAAAAAAAGATATAGATAAACTATGTTTAACTAATCAATTTTAAATCATTATAATTAATTATTATTAATTTTATATTTTAAAAAATAAAATTTAAGTCATTATTAATTAATAATAATTAATTAATATAAAATATAATTTAAAAATATTTATTAATTTATCATTGGTATAAAATTGTTTTTTACATAAAATTAGGGCACACAAATCACTGTTTATCATTTTATTATTGAAGAAAATGATTTTGATATTCTTATTTTTTATAAAAAAATATTATTTATATACTAAAATTAAATATTAAAATAAATTTTTATGTATCAAGATTTAATTTTATTCATCAATTAAAAATAATGGCTTAAGTAAATTTTTATTCCTATAAAATATTTATTTTTTATTATAATCTCTATAAAAATTAAAATATTTTTATTTTAATTTATATAATTAATTTGTTGGATTAAATATTGATGTAACAAGTTAAATGATAATGTTATCACATGAGTATTATAGTCACTTAGTAGAATAAACTAACCATATATTTAAATCATCACATAATGTTTGTTATGTAATTTTTTATATAAAGGTATGGAATATCATTATTTTTAACATAAATAAACAGTTTAAAGTAATTTTCAAGTTTTTATAATTATAAAACTAAGCTAGTGAAGAATACAAGATATTACATCCATCATGAACACATCTTGCTCATTCTTGTCAATTACTAAAACATTCCTAAACGGCTACTTCCATCTCCAACTTATCATTCCTAAAGCCTTGTGCCATATTATGTTGCATGCTTCAGTTTTATGGCTTTGCATAATAAGGGTCTGCGGTGGAAACAGTGACATGGAAGCGTTGTTAAAGCTCAAGAGTGTCATGAAGACTGGAACAACACCACGTCTTCTGATTCTCCCTCAGCACACTGTTCCTTCTCTGGGGTAATTTTACAATAGCTATAATATGACATTTTTAGAGCACATTTAATATGTGTAGTTAATAGTTATGAATGTTGGTAGACAAGTCTTATCTTTCCAAAAACTGGAGAGTAATTGGCCTGAATGTTTCCTAGGTTCCTCTGTTTGGCACCATTCCAGCAGAGATTGGAAAGTTGGAGAATCTCATCAACCTCACCATAAGTCAGTGCAATCAAACACTTGAACATCTCCCATAACCACTTCAGGGGCTATTTCCCTGGACAAATCACTCTCAACATGACCAAATGATAAAACTCCATATTCTACAATGAATTATCTAAGGCTTTGTACTTGACACAGGACCACTGCCAGCTGAAGCAACTAAAGTACCTAAGACTCTCAGGAAACTACTTCTCTGGCACCATTCCAGATAGTTTTGGTGACATCCAAAGCTTCAAACACTTGGACTCAAGCACCAACAATTTAAGAGGAAAGTTGCCTGCAAGCTTTGGAAACTTGAAGAATCTGCAGAACACATGTCATCACTTGAAGTTCTTGACATGGCCAAACAGTTTAAGCTCTTTTAAAAACCTGAACAAATTGTATCTGCAGATGAATTATCTCACTGGCAAGTTTCCTTCTTGATTTATCTTATAACAATCTCAGTGGAGAGATTCCAGAGAGTTAGGGTTAATTCCTCCAAATCTATGCACAAGTGTTAAACTGAAAACCCTGATTCTAATGAACAACTACTTCTCTGGTTACATTCCCATGGAGCTTGGGAACTGCAAGTCCTTGATAAAAATTCGGATAGCTGATAACTTATTGGGTGAATACCCATCCGCCCCTGACAATTATCTCGAAAGGACAACGAGGCTCCCAAGAAAAAAATATCCAATTCGATCTCTGATATATTTTTTTTGGACAGATTAGCTCTTGTGTCAAAAAAAATAACATTGACTTTTTTTTGGCACAGAAGTCCTGTTGTCCTTTTAAAATAATTGTCAGGAGTCGAATTGAATTTATTTTTGTTAAGGACCTCGTTTTCTTTTAAGGTAATTGTTAGAGATTGTTTTGAGTTTTTCTCTAACTTATTGAATGGTTCGACTTGCCTTCTTTGACAATTCTCGAAGCCTCCAACAACAACCTCTCAGGATTTGATTTGCTGAGGTTGAGAGAGTTGAACTTAAATAGCAATAAAATAAAATGAGTGGTCCTATTACAAATTCAATTTCTCAATGCACTTCACTCATGTCATTGGATTTGAGCAGTAACATGTTTCAAGTATTGCAATGTGACTATTATTGCAAAATCCATTACTACTTTTGTAATTACATTGCCTTTGATTAAGGTACATTAAGTTTGTTTAACCACATTATTGCAAACAACTACTATATTATGTGTACATAAATCAGTTACTAAATATAATATATAACATCATTTTAATATACAAATAATATTTTTATATTACAAAATTCATTAACTTGTTAGCCAATGGCCTTTAGGCTAATTTTCTTATTTGAAAAAAAATCAAAAGTAGGTAAGTCATCGCTGACTCTGATTCTGCTAGTTGCCACCATGGACTACGTAACCATTGGTAATTGGTATTTAGTATTTATCAAAAGTCACTGTTGCTATTTAGAAATTTTCCTTCCTCAGAATCTTATAAAAACCATATTGGAATCCGCATTTTATATGCTGTGGCCAAATGGCTAATTCAAGGCCAAACAAGTTATTATCATACGCAACACAAGGGACCCCTGATTTTTAGTTATGTCTGATGGGTCCTAATCAGATACGTATAATTAATAAAAGACAACACACCGGAACATATAATACAGGGTTCTGTATTTTGGTTGGTTATACCGTACAAGAAATACAACATGGATGTTAGAATCAAGTATTATCTTTTGTTTATCATTAACAGTACTATATATCCTCCAAAAATAGTCACCAAATTAAAACTTCTTAGAAATTTTTTTAATAAAGTTAGATGAAATAAATTGTAATATGATAGGGTTATATGTGTTGTATGAATGACAGTGCCCTCAGAGTAGATTAGAGACAGAGCAATGTTAGTAAAGCAATTTTTTTAATCAATATCAATTAAATTTTTATAATTTTATTTATCTTAAATTTTAGGTTGTACATTATAAATTTTTAACTCTAAATTCTAATTTGTAAAGTTTAAATTCTAAATTCTTCAAAAAAATTTAATTTAAAAAAATACTAATATTAATTAATTAAAAATTAATTTTTTATATTTTTTTTAGCTATTACGCATAAGTTCCCCCAATTAATAACTGATCTCATTTGTTATAATAAGAACCAATTTAAGAAAGGATTTAGTTAATATATATTTTAAAAGTACAAGTTAAAATATTATTAATAAAAAAATTTAAAATAAATCTTTTTATTTTAATAAATAAATAATAAATACATTAAAAATTTAAATTTTATATAATTTTTTTAATTTATAACTTTAGTTTGTATCCTTATAATATATATTAGCTAACTCTTTAAAAAAATAATTGTTTTTTATTTTTTTAATATTATTAATATATTAAAATTAATTAATATATATTTTAAATTTATTTTTAATATATATTTTATATTAATAATTAATTTTAATATATACCTAAAATATTGCTTTTTCCGAATATGTCAAAGCAAGAATAGTAAAAAATTGCATACATTATTATTAGTCCACACTCACCAACTCTATCTATTTAGTTCCCACTCTCCTTCATCTATAATCTCTCATCAATCATCAGTTTTCACTTGGAATATACTATTAGCATACTATGCTAACAAAAAAACCAGCATCTTTTTAACTACCTATAATATTTTTAATTATACAAAATAATTAATAAATTCATCATCATTATTTGTTCATATAAATTCAATTTGATCAGCTGTTATATTGCAGAGGAAGTATATACACAAATTTAACTATACATATCGAAATTCTTAATTTAAAAAAGAAAAAAAATAATATAACAGTAATTAGTTCTTTTTATTTTAAAAATTTTAAATCAATGAAAATAAAAAATTAAAAAAATATTATATATTTAAATTTATGTACTTTTTATGTACTCTTATTATAATTAATTATTATCAATATTAAACTAATAAAAAATAATATAAATAACATTAATATATCCAAAGTGGTTAAAGCAACATAAATCTAAGAAACTACAAGTACATCACACACACCAAAAGAAACAAATTAAAAGCAGAAACCAGTAAAACATAGCAAAAAAACAACATAAACACTTGTATACATGTATGCTTAGAAAACTAAAATTAAAATTACTATTTTCCTATCGAAATTTGACATCTCAGCAGTTACTACTCATGATTTGATTCGGCATAAGTATCTATATATTATAAAGAAAAAGATGTGTCTGAACTGCGAAGTGAGGCGGTGTTGTGTTTGGATTAGAAAGTGGGATAAGTGGGAAGATGGTGTGGGAGCCTGAAACGGACCTGAGAAGCGGGTGATTGGACGGCAACACCATGCCAGCAGATGCCTCCTTTACATGTCTTGTGAGAACGATGGTTGTTTGTTGCAGCGGCCGAGGCGGCAAATACATACGCGGCCTTGCGTGATAGGTCCCAGGCGAGTGCTAACAGCAAGATGAGAGCCACGAAGATGGAAGAGAAGAAGAGGAGAGCAAAAGCGCCTCCCAGGTTTTGGCCACACGCAAGGCCGTACACCTTCATACATGCTATCACTGCCACATAGATGACTGTGAGGTTGCTCACCACTCTGTCGCTAATTGTTGCCATCATCGATATCAAATCTATGAGAAAGAATAACAACAAACACGCCCTTTAAACTTTTACTTCTCAATATACAATGTTGAGTCTCTGTACGCTCTCTTCTTTTAACTTTATTTTATAATTTTTTTTTAAAAAAGATATAGATAAACTATATTTAACTAATCAATTTTAAATCATTATAATTAATCATTATTAATTTTATATTTTGAAAAATAAAATTTAAGTCATTATTAATTAATAATAATTAATTAATATAAAATATAATTTAAAAATATTTATTAATTTATCATTGGTACAAAATTGTTTTTTACATAAAATTAGGGCACACAAATCACTGTTTATCATTTTATTATTGAAGAAAATGATTTTGACATTCTTATTTTTTATAAAAAATATTATTTATATACTAAAATTAATTATTAAAATAAATTTTTATGTATCAAGATTTAATTTTATTCATCAAGTAAAAATAATGGCTTAAGTAATTTTTTATTTCTATAAAATATCTATTTTTTTATTATAATCTCTATAAAAATTAAAATATTTTTATTTTAATTTATATAATTAATTTGTTGGATTAAATATTGATGTAACAAGCTAAATGATAATGTTATCACATCAGTATTGTAGTCACTTAGTAGAATAAACTAACCATATATTTAAATCATCACATAATGTTTGTTATGTAATTTTTTTTATATAAAAGTATGGAATATCATTATTTTTAACATAAATAAACAGTTTAAAGTTATTTTCAAGTTTTTATAATTATAAAGTTAGTGAAATCACATACACTGCTACAAGAATATAGTAGTCTTCGTATTTTATTTTAGAATTTAGCTGATACATTCTATAACGTTATCAATTGAAAAGAATTTTATAAAAGTATATAAATTTAAGTTTTTAAATATTTATTAAAGTATAAAATTAAATTTAAAAGTTCTTACTAATAATAATTTAAACATATATTCTAAAAGTCGATCCTTTATTTTATATATCTGATTAAATTACCAAACTGGGTCCCTAGTTATATATTGGTTGTCTGAAATGATGGAAAAGATAGAGAACATTGATTGCCACATCGTGCTTATCTTCATTTATCCTTTCCTTTCCTTCGAAAACAATGCAATTTCAATTGGAGAGTGTTATAAATTAAAGTGAAGTGCAACAGAACAAAAATAAATTAAAAGCCGCTTTCTATTCGGTATGGAAGACAAAACCACTTTTTCATTCTTCTTGTTTATAAATACTATATCCATTCTATCTTGATCCACCCTCTGGAGTTTTCCTTTCATAACATATTTTCATTTTTATATTCATCCTCTCTTGTCTATAAATAGTTAAATACTATAACCTTTTCTAGAATATACTTTTCCAACCACGCTAACCAAAATCTGCAACAAAATATTAATCCTTAATATAAAATACGTATTAAAATATAAAATATAAAATATATATTAAAAATAAATTAAATTATATATATTTATATAAAAATATACAATAATTAATTTTAATATATAAATAATATTTTTCTATCATGTTTACATTCAAAAGTTAATATTTATTTTAAAATAGAAATATATTAATACTTTTAGAATTAATTGGAGATTATTGAAGTCAAAATTTCAGTAACGATATTTTGATAAGAATATCTACAAAAATATATAACCATGTTTATCTTAATTTATTAATTAAATGTATTTTGCTAATTAAATAAAATAAATTAGGCAGGGACTGTATATTATTATTGATAGATAGAAAAATTTTAACAAACTGTAAAAGGTTATGAGAACTTTGATCACGAAAACAAAAGAAGTTAAAAAATAACGAAATACTAAATATATTTACAAATAATAAAAAACAATAAAATAATTTTAGAGATGATATTTTAATATAATTTTTTGTAAATATTATTAAAAAATAATTATTTTATTTTTAAAATTTAATAATTTTATGTCAAATAAATTTATTTAAATTTTTTTATTGTAAATGACTAATTTTTTTAAAAAATAAAAAATATACATAGAGATCAAATTTTATTTTAATTTTGTTCGTACTTTCTAAATATTTATTCAGATATTGTCGTAAAAATTTGGATCAAATAAATAAATTATTTGTTTAATATAATAAATTCTTTTATTATATTTTTAAATTATTTAATAATTATTTCATCAATAACATCTAATAAAATTTTTTTTATCAATGTGTAAATCTTTTATATTGGAATTAGTAATTAACTCTAACCTGACAATGCAAGTAATTAGGGCAATTTTCTTAAATAAATAAAATAGGTTTTAAAATTATCTGAGATGTAATTGTATTTTTTCATGAATTTATAAAAATTACTACTGCCAGCAGTGGATTAGGGTCTAATGTAAATTGCTGCTGGCAGCCGCGGTTTATGTGCACTTGGAGTTAAACAAAAATCGCTATAGGCAGCAGCGGTTTCTGTAGAGCACGATTTGACCATAAATCGCTATAGGCAATAGCGGTTTATGCATGGGAAACAATAAACGTAAACCGCTATAAACAATAACAATTTACGTGGAAAGAACGTCTATAAAAACCGTGGCTTGCAGTCGCAGATTTCATTTGTGTCATTTGTGGGGTTGGCTTGAGAGAGAAAAGTTGTAGAGAGAAGGAGGAGCACTTAGAGGAGGGTTCTTGGATTTTTTTGAGCGCTTACCTTTAGGTAGAGATCATGGCAGACGAACAGAACTTGTACCGACTGAATGGTGTTGTCCATATTGCCGGTGCCATTGCCAATGAGGTTAGCTTTATTTTATTTATCTGAGCATTAACATTTGTTAGATAGGTTATGGAATGTAGGGTATAGGAGTTAGAATATTAATCTAAACCTTATACTTGAGTGTTAGATCTTACTTAGGATGTGGAATGTAGTGTCGTATATGCTAGGTTAGACGACATTGGAATAATAGGTGAAGATAATTTAATTTTAATTTTAATTATTCGGTTTAAAATATAGCTAAGAAACTGGTATTTAGTCAGAAATCGATTCAGGTTAAGAACGTGTTTATTTTTTATGTTCCCTTGGTATCCGGGATTTGAAGTTTATAACCGGTTTTTGAAGTATGTAACAAATCAAAGATTTAACAGTTTGAATGTATAAGTGAATAATAATTTAATTAATTAATTGTTTAGTTGTGTCGTTGTGTGGTAATATTTATTTATTTATTCGGTCGAATAAGCTAAGATTTTTCCGTGTTGCATGTAAATTTGAACAATGTTGTGGATGTCTTTCGTGTATGGTGCAACCAAGCAGGTGTATCTACAGTGTGAGGCGGCAACAAAATATGTCAATGCATAACATAATCATACCTTATTTAGAGAGGGCTGGTTTGTACCACTTGGTCAGGCTAAACAGCGTTGGTTCTGGTTGGATGAGCCTATGGTTAATGCGTTCATTGAGAGGTGGCATCCCGAGACGCATACTTTTCATATGCCTTTTGGAGAGTGCACAGTGACACTGCAAGATGTGGCGTTTCAGCTTGGGTTGCCTATTGATGGGAGGGTTGTTAGTGGTTGCCTTGCAGAGTTTGAAAATTTCATGGAGGGTGGCCGACCAGCCTGGGAATGGTTTCAGGAGTTATTCGGTGAGCTGCCTCCACCGAATAAGGTCAAGCAGATGACCGTCCATTTCACATGGTTTTATGAGAGATTTTGGGCGTTGCCAGAAGATGCAACCGAGAATACTGTTTGCATATATGCACATGCCTACCTCATGATGTTGTTATCCACTCAGTTATTTGGGGACAAGAGTGCAAACCGGGTTCATATTCGGTGGTTGTCCTTTGTGGCGAATCTTGATGACATGGGAAGGTATAGTTGGGGATCTGCCGCGTTGGCATGGTTGTATCAATGCATGTGTCAGGTAGCGAACAGAAATGTTACGAACTTGGCGGGTCCTCTTCAGCTGCTACAGAGTTGGATATTCTGGCGGTTTTCCTCATTGCGGCCCTCTGGGTTTGATAATTTTTCATTTCCGTTAGCATCCAGGTATTATTTATTTGGTGGAATTTTGAAAAATATTATATCTGGTTTGACGCATTCAGTTTGTAACGGTTGATTATTACTCAAGTGGGCTGCCTACTTACCTCCTAATGATGGAAAAGAGTAGAGGGTTATCAAATATCGCCTTGCATTAAATCGATTGACCGCTCGAGATGTAAGTATCATGGTTGTGGTTCATGTTGCTGCTTATATGTGCATTGTTTTATGTCTTATGAGGATGTCCAATTTTTAGATTGTATGGGAACCTTACTCCTCACTCGACGTATTTGCTGTGGTTCACCCTGAGATTCTTACGGAGGAGCATTCTCGGTTATAGAGAGCGGTGACCAGCTTGATATATTTTGCTGTGATCGAGTGGTATTAAGTTGATAGGATAGTGGCACAGCTTGGATGGGTTCAGCATGTTCTCGAGAGGACTTTGAACATAGACTGGCTGCATGCTAAGGATGGGAGAGGCGGAGATAGGTGGTTCCCCCATTACTATCAGGTATGGCATTTTGAACACGATCTGGTCCAACCTCATAGTCAAAATTGGGGCCACCACCAGGCACACTAGCAGTACCAATCGCAACACATGGAGGATCGTGGATCGGACCGGAAGGTGCGACCACCGGCATTGACGTGGAGGCACCACCCATCGTCGTCGACTGAGGATTTGGCGCAGATGCCCCAGAGCTGTCGACGCCATCTTCCAACTTCGCAAACAACTCGGGTATTCTGACCTCCGAAAAACTCCGTCGACAGTGAAACAAGACCTGCAAGTCTTCATCGGACCCTATCACAAACGTCTTATACTTCACACCGGCGGACACAACGGCAATGAAAATCTTGTAGAACAATTTTTTAACCCACTTTGTCCCGCACACACCCAGCTTCTGTAATATGCTCTGTTTTATCTCTGCCAATGTACTTGACAACCGAATAAAAACACTAAGGGGTTCCCTATCTATAAATTTAACCCCGTGCCTTTTACTTTTTTATTTTCCCAGAATAATGCACCAAAGCCACAAAACACTCATCCTCATCCATTTGTGAGAAATGATACTCTTCTCACCTCAATAATGCCTTGGAGGGGTATTTATAGGCAACTAGCCTTGACGCACACTCCACGTAAACCGCTACTGCTTGTAGTGGCTTATGTTCAATGCCCCCATGCATAAACTGCTGCTGCATGTCGTGTCTACAGAAATCATTGCTGCCTATAACGGTTTATGTTTAACTCCAAGTGCTCGTATAAACCGCGTTGTCAGTAGCAGTTTACATTATACCCTAATCCGCTGATGACAGTAGCGGTTTCTATAGATTCATAAAAAAAATAGAATTGCGTCTTCCTTTACCAAAATGTGTAATCAGGTAATTTTGAAAGCCATTTTATTTATTTAAGAAAATTGCCCAAGTAATTATGACAAAAGAATTGGATTTTTTATTTTAATAAATAAATTAATTATAATAATTACTGAAATAAATAATTTAAAAAATATTTATCGAAATAAATACCACTTTCTTAAACGAGATAATTTTTCATAAATCTCGTTTATAGTGTAAACGAGATATGTACAATTTTTAAATTTTCGTATATCTCGTTTACAGTGTTAACGAGATAAATGTATTTGTAAATATAAAAATATATTTTTGAGAATAATAAAAAATATTAATAATATCAGTAATTCAATTGGATTATAGATCAAATTGGATTGATTTAAAAATAAAGAATTCGTACGATGTTCAGGTTCCATGATGAGAATAAATACGCTAATTGTGCCCACTCCAACAAATTGAGAGAGAAAAAGCGCGAAGTTGGTGGATAAATAAAATAGAAAAAGCACGAGGAGATAACCGTTTTAAGTGTGTGTTAGGGAGATAAATAAAACAGAAGAAGAGTGGAAGATAATCATTTGCCAGGTTGTTGGGGATCAATAAGAGTAGGAGATAATCGTTTGTATCGTTAGGAGAGGTTGATGGGAATAAATAAAACAGAAAAAGAGTGAGATAACCGTTTCAATTCTCTTATCATCTTTTTCTGTTTTATTTATTGTGCATCAACTTCATGTTTTACATCCTTTAAATATATTTCCATACAACAAATGAAATTTAAATATATTTTAAATTTTTATAAACTCCCATACAACAAATAAAATTTGAAATATAATTATATTTAAATTATATTTCAAATTTTTATGTATTCCTATATAACAAAAAAGATTTGAAATATATATAATTTGAATTTAAAAATTAATATTCAAGAGAGTACATAAAAAATTAAAAAATTTTGTCAATTAGAAACAAGTTAGAAAAAAGATAGCTGTATTAATAGTGGGCAATTTAATGGTGTACTTGTGCTTTCCCGTAAAAACGTGCTTATTTTCGACTTCTTTGGTTTCATTTAAAATGTACGGTTTATCTTTCTATTATTTAAAATTGTTCATCTTTTTTATTATTTAAAACGTTTTATTTTTAAGAGTTTTATCTAATTTAAATCATTAATATTTTTTATTATTTTTAAAAATTATATTTAATTATTTATAAATACATGTATCTTGTTTACACAAAAATTGAAAAACTGCACATATCTTGTTTATTCTGTAAATGAGATATATGCAAAATTATCTCATTTACAATATAAACGAAATGATAAAGTAATATTTATTTCGATAAATATTTTTTAAATTATTTATTTTAATAATTATTATAATTTATTTATTTATTAAAATAAAGAATCCAAAAAAATACCTTCCAAATGTTTGTCTGAAAATATATTTTTTTTCCTAGTTTGTTACGTTATTGGAATATATAATAAACACTATCAAGTATCAAGTACCAAGCAGCCGATTTTTTGTAACTCCAAGAAGCACGCGTCTGATCAATCTCTCATTTCTCTTGTATTATGATTTGAGGTAGGCAAAATGTTGCTTATTTTTCGTTTGTCTTCTCAAATATATGAAAAAATAGATATTAATTTTTCTGATGCTAATATTTTATTTGCTTGGCGTGTAGAGAGGGATGAAGACAACTGAAGCGACTGATACGGGCAATTAATTAATAAATTTGAGTGTTGGTGATGACTTGAAGAACACAGCACCGCCTTACTCGTTGATGAAGAATATATATCACCTTCCAAAATATCATATCATATCACGTCGTGATCCATGCATGGCTGCCTTATTTATGAACTCTGAAAATGAACTAATACAAGACACTCACATACCTACACCTCACACTTTATTGTGTCGAGTCATCAAAAGCATGCATCTTGCTCTTCCGTTTCCCAACCTTAAAGAAACTCTTATTTATTCACCCAATCCATTCACCTTTCTTTACTTTTACCATTTATTTTTTTTATCACGAGTAATTACCTTTCAATTCAATTATTAAGTTTAATATTTTTTTTTATTTCGTAAAAAAAAATGTTGCACTATTCCATATACTTTTATATATTGTAATTTTTCTGTACTATATTTATTAATTTTATATAGTTAAATACATTCAATATAGAATTAAAAAAATAGAGAATACATTTAATTTTTTTGTTACTGTTTGAGTATTATTAATTAGTTTTGTCCCTTTTAACGCAAGCTTGCAATATATATGCATTTGTGACTAGCATTTACGTGAACCTAATTAATTAAGCTGATAATAAGATATTTAATATTCCTAGAAAATTTGTCAAAGAATAAACTTGCATTTGGAGATTGTAAATTTTATTTGGTAGCAAAGGAATGGTTTCTTGATTATGATTCGAGATTACAGTTCATGCATGCATTGGTTCGTTCTGTGATCACTCATGAATCAAATTCATTACAACGCAGTGTCTAGTGTTAGTGGTCCTCCTCAAACAATCCAAAACGTAACTTACTTTTATTGTCTTTTCCCTTTTATTTATTTTTTTCAAGTCAAAGACTTTTTTACTCAATTTATGAAATTTCTAAAGAATTAAAAAAGTACATGGAGTAGGTTAAATAGTGGAAAGAGGATATTGTCAATTTGTTATTTCTCAAATTCATTATATATCACTCTTATTTTTTTTAATAAGAGAGTGGAACACAATAAGTGAAACAAAAACAATAATAAAAAAATTATAAAAAAATTCATCAACTATTGTTTGCGCTCTTTTTTTATAGTGTACTCCTGATTTTGTACTCTTAATTTTGTACTTGTGGAAACATCTCTACTAGCTACTCCAATCTTTACTAAAACTATGTCAATTACTAAGTAGAAGTCCATTGGTTACATATCTTCTTGACTTCTTGTAGGGGTGTGCATGGTCTGGCCCGGTCCGAAGACCCGGCCCGGTCCCGAACACTTTAGAGGCTATTTTGGTGTGATTTCACCGGGTCTAGGGCCGGGTAAGGGTCTCAAAAATAAACCCGGTCATTATTTCGGGTCGGGTCTGGGCCATGACTCGAGTCACCCGAAGTCGGCCCGGTGGCCCGGTCATCATACACAATTAATATTTTGTGTTATTAGTGATGGATGATGGCTATTCTTATGTGAAATTTAAGTATTGTAAACCTTAATATTGTGTTATTAGTTATTATAAAACTATAAGTTAATGTTTTATGTTTAAAATGCATAAGATTTTAGATTAATACATAATATTGTGTGTATTTGTATTGAATTAAATATTTGGTGTTATTAGACAATATTAGTATTGATTATAGTTATGCTTTAATTTTAGAGAAGAGTTGGTTATTGTTATATTTTTCTAAGTGAATTTTACCATATCAAATAATGGTTGGAGTCTTGGAAATTTGGATATTTTCACATGCTAGCTTATAAGAAGGTATCAAGGTAATATAATGTTAACGGCCTGATTTTCACCCGATATTTACCCGGTATAATCGTGGCCGGAAAGTGTATAGGTTTCATCGGGTCTAGGGTCGGGTTCAGGTCTAATAAATAGGCCCGGTATATATTTCGAGCCGGGTCTGGGTCACATCAAACCCGGTTTCACCCGACCCATGCACACCCCTAACTTCTTGTATCCAATTTTTACTAAAACTATGTTAATCTAACATCATCTTTTCTTCTTTCCAATTGCATAATCTCGTTGAAATCTCCCATAGAAACTGATATAACCCTACAATATAACTCAATTGCTCATACACAGTAGATTTCTCTTCTCTTGTATGAATTCCATACACCAAAGAAAGCATAATTGAAATTATTTTTAATAAGACTCCTTCAACACACAACCAAAACTCTCCTTTATGACAGAAACTCATTCTAAACATTATTTCATCCCAAAGTAATAGTAAACCACTTAAGGCACTCTCCGACTCAACATATTCTCATCTCGCAGCATCACTCCTCCAAAATCTTATTACATCAAACTTCATCACTAGCTGCCTCTTAGTCTCAAACAAGTCTAACATATTCAATTTAAATTTTTTCTTGAGGTTTTTGACCATGCTCAATTCTTCGTTACCCCTCAACCTCTAACATTCTAAGAACAAAATTATTTTAATAAATTATTACACACATTTTTTTTGGACATGTAGCATCTTGCTTTCTCTCTCTATTTTGTCAATCTTTTTTTTTCTGAACAATTTTTTCATTCTGTGCTTGGAGAATATCCATAATATCATTATGATAGTGATCATAATATTAAGAGATAAATATTTTATAATTTAATCTAAATTGTTCTTGGTCATAGGATTATTAAAAAGGACATTATAATCCGGAAAGATTAATAGATCTTATTAATTAAACTATATATATAAATGGTGCATATAGAGATATGACCATTGAACGGATTCACTTTGAGAATTTCTAATGGTTATAATTAGCGCATATTTGTCAATAGGATATTCTCAAGATGAATATAGTAATAAAGTTTTCTTAGCTTTGACCTGCGACTATCATAGTAATTAACAATATATTTATTATACTTTGATTACGGACACCTAATACCCTAGGGTATTAGTTGAAGGATATTGGGTATGATTTAAATATTTGTAGAATTAATGATTAGTCAATAAAGAATCCATTAACTCTCGGTAAAGAGTTTGAGCTCTATGATTATAATGACTGAGATGAATAAAACATTGGCCAAGGGATTGAATGAATGAAGAAAACAGTTTCTTAGGTTATTCACAGTTCATTATAATAATGGTAACAAGTTAGAATTTGACAATTAAACCATACTCTAAGGGTTAACCAAGAGTTGGAAAGATGGAAGGAATTATACTTTGTTCTTCTGAGGTTCTTAGTAAAAATATATTACTTCATACTATCGGGTTGTTAAGGAGTGTTGCTAGAAGCCAACCTTGATTAGTAAATTTGGTATCACTAATTTACTACCCACTTAGAATTGAACTTATGGGGTCACGCACTAACGAGTGTTCTAATCTTTGCTGTAGAATTATTTAATTATTATTTTGATTTGATCAAATAAATAATTATATTAATTCAAATGGAATATTATTATATTCTTTGCTAGCACCAAGAATATAATAATAATATGATAATTGAGAATTTTAAATGAGATTTGGGAATAATTAGTTATTCTATTTCTAAATTTGAATCCTAAATTTGGATGAAATTCTAACTGATTCTGTTTCAAATTGAGTTATGATATGATTCATAAATTTAAAAGATTCAAGTTTGAAATAGTAAGATATGTTTCAAATTTGAATTGATATTCAAATTTAAAATCAATAACAAATCTCATACTATATATATGTATGCCAAGAGTAGAGGAATAAAAGACGAGAATAAAACACAAGGATTTTATTCCTTTACCTCTACACACATAAATGTATGTGAGCTTGATTCTTGGAGAAGAATTTTATGGCATGCAAAGAGTTGTAAGAGGTTTCTCAATTTAGATCAGATGTCTATTGGTCAAGGAGCTGATAGTAAAGGTTGGTCTTGGTGTGGATACGCATAACGCCTTCGTACCATCGAAGGAGAAAGTGATTTTTACTAGCGTACACAGGTATTTAGATCTGATATATATTATATTATTGGAATAAAATTTAAGCACAAAATAGATATTTAGGATTATCTTCTTTTCTTCCGCTGCGTGTTGTCAATACATGGTAATCCTTCATCAACAACCCTCTTCCCAGCTACTTATTTCCGACAGCTCCCCCTGTACCTTTGTTAATGTTATTCCCTTTGTGCCGGAACCCGTGCCACTATCATTCACAATGTCATCCCTATCACCCTCGTTCCTTCATCAACGTCTTCTGCACCATCATTAACAAGAAAACAAAGATAAGAAAATGAAAAAATATGTATTGAAGTTGTGTTTTACATAGTCATGCTATTTATAAAGATATTTCAAACTAACCTCATACATATTTATCTACCAACTACTTACTCTTAACTATTCATCATTACTCTAACACAACTACTCATTATTACTCTAATATGCCCCCACAAGCTGGAGGATGAAAAATGTCAAGAACTCCTAGTTTTAAGAGATTAAGATGAAAGGGATGAGGGGACAATGGCTTAGTAAAGATGTCAGCTAATTATCCTAAAGAAGAAACAGGAAGAAGTTTCATCATTCCAACTTGAGCTTTTTGATGGACCACATGACAATTAACTTCCAAGTGTTTAGTTCACTCATGAAAAATAGGATTTGCTGCAATGTGTAGAGCGCTCTGATTATCGCATAAAAGAACAAGAGTGCGATCAGTTGGAATTTGAAGAAAATGCAACATATTCATCAACCATTGGAGCTCACAGATGGTGTTTGCAAGAGCCCAGTATTATGCTTCCGTTGAAGACCTGGTAACAGTGGATTGCTTCTTTGTTTTCTAAGAGATCAAAGACTTTTTCAATAAGAAGTAATAACTAGTTAAAGAACGACGAGTATATGGACAACCCGCCCAGTCAGAATTACTGAATCCACATATATGAACAGAAGACTTCAAGTATCTCAAAACTCGATTTGCTGCACGAAAATAGAATTCAGTAGGAGAAGCCATGAATTGACTAAGCTGCTGTGTAGCATATATAATGTCAAGCCGAATAGTAATAAGGTAGTGGAGGCGGCCAACAAGACGACGATAAATTAAGGGATCAGGAAGCAATGGGCTACTGTCCTTATGCAACTCTGTAGAACTGTCCATGGAACATATGATGGTTTAGCACCCAACAAACCAGAGTCTTCTAATAAATTAACACAATACTTTCTTTGAGATAAATAAATTCTTTTAGCAGAATGAGAAACTTCAATACCAAAAAATATTTAAGAATACCCAAGTCTTTGATTTTGAAATGCTAATTTAAAATAAATTTAATGGCAGTCATCTCAGAAATAGAATTGCCAATGAGAACAATATCATCAACATATACCAATAAGATAGAAACTTCAGCACTAATAAATTTGACAAAAAGACTGTAATAAAAGAGAGTGCTGATATCCACAAGAAATTAAAATTTTGAATAATTTTTCATACCACATACGACTTGATTGTCGCAAACCATATAATGATTTTAACCGTTTACAACATCGATTTGGATTACTAGAACTGATGCCAGGAGGCAAGGTCATGTATACATCTTCAAATAAATCTTCGTGCAAAAAAGAATTGTTAACATCTAGTTGATGGATAGGCCACCTCTTCATGGAAGCCAGAGCTAATACAAGTCGGATGGTAGCTGGTTTCACTACGGAAAAAAGTCTCGAAGAAATCTACCCCTTCTGTTTGAGTGAATCCTTTTGCTACGAGATGAGTCTTATAGTGTTCCATAGAACCATCAGGACGGCGCTTGATCCGATACATCCATCTACAGGCAATGGGTTTTACACCAGGAGGACAATCCACAACAGATCAAGTTTGGTTCAAATCCAAGGTAACAAGTTTATCTTTCATAGCACTGTCCCAATGAGAATATTTGTTGGCGTCCTAAAAAGACTTTACCTCAATTTCAGAATGCAAGGATAAAATGAATTTCTTATGAGAAGGGGAGAGAGAAGTAGGGTACCTCTAAGTTGAAGATGGTGGAGTTGGAGCAGCGAGAGAAGAGCCGCAGATGTAATCAGCGAGATGATTGGGGGATGTCTTTGACAGAGGCTATGACGGATGGTAGGCGGAATGGTTGAGGACAGTGTAGGACAGATTATGCCTGATTGGGAAGTAGGGGACGTGGGCAAGGATTGTGAAGGAGCGGAAGAGATGAATTGAGGTGTATTAAATTGATGATGAAGTATAGGTGGGTCAATGGGTAATGGTTCAGGCCTAATGGAAAGGAAAATGGGTTGTTCCGTT